>NW_004567127.1:22632659-22635451 GCF_000260355.1 Condylura cristata | reverse complement strand
TATATATATATATATATATATAGATAGATAGATAGATAGATAGATAGATAGATAGATAGATAGATATATAGATATATAGATATATAGATATATAGATATATATAGTAATTGTAATAAAGTAAAAAAGAACATCAACTAACAACCATAAACCAGAGACATTTGGTGTTTGCTTTTTAGTTTCTCTTTCAAGGGGAAGCAAATTCTATTTCTCCCTCCTTGGAGTAGAAGTGGTCTTTCCAATTGTAGTATGGATTTCGACACTGAAGCAATTCTGGAGGATTTAAGAAAAGGTTATAGGGAAGGTATGGCCAAAATATTAGAGTGAGGGTAGAATTCAGTAGTAGCAGCTCTTGGGTATAAGGAACTACTGTAGGGCAGGGAGAGGGGCACCCCACAGCCCCCAAACCTGCCCACTCAAAATCGGTTCTGCCATCTGCTTCATCAAGACAAAACATACAAGACCTGTAATGGAAAAGAACTTTAATACAACTAGTGTGCAATACAGGAAAATAATATAGTTTCCAAATCAAGGACCCAAAATTATCCATCCCCTGATGAGTGAAAGTCCGCCCAAACAGGTTGGCCCAAAACAAGTCCCGAAAACCTGCCACAAGTCTAAAGTACCTCCTAGCAGGGACCCACAGAAAGGGGTAAGAAACAGTTGGACAAGTATGAGAGAAAAGAGAAAAATCAGAATCAAGATAAACACTGCCATAGTTAGCCTACCCATGGGTTTCTCACCCATGTCTGTTTCAACCAGTCTAGGACCAAGAAGCAAGCACCCTTCTTCACGTGTCTCTCTGCCCAGGTCTCCTTACTCTCCATTCTGCTCCCTTTCTTCTTCAGTCCCCTCTCCAGCTTCTTTTCCTCCCTGTTCAGCTCCCTTCTCCCATGGATGGGGCAGGGAACCTAGAACCTCCCCTTTTCCTGGGTTCCATACTATTACAATCACCCCTTTTAATTTTTTTTTTTTAAGATTTATTTATTTGTGCACACAGAACTGGTACAGGCCAGAGGCTCAGGTGTGGTGAGAGGCTTCACCAGAGACAGAGTGGGGAACAGAACAGGCAGATTGACGAAGTACACTGCTGAGGGGAGCAGCGGGCGGGTCAGGAGAGGTCTGCCGCGCCATGTGGTCAACCTCCAGGGCAGGGATCTAACTCATGCTGAAGCGGCTTTAGCTTCTTAGTGCTGTGCCTTACCCCCCTTTCCCCCCAGGGGGGGCCCCAATTCCCTTTTAATTTTTTTTTTTTTTTTTTTTTTTTTTAATTTGACATACAGAACTGGGGTACAGGCCAGAGGCTCAGGGGTGGTGAGAGGCTTCACCAGAGACAGAGTGGGGAGCAGAACAGGCAGATCGACGAAGTACACTGCTGAGGGGAGCAGCGGGCGGGTCAGGAGAGGTCTGCCGCGCCATGTGGTCACCTCCCGGGCAGGCGGGGATCGAACTCATGCGGAAGTGGCTTTAGCTTCTCAGTGCAGTGCTTTAACCCGCTGCGCCACCAGGGAGGGCCCCTTTTAATTTTTATTTCACCATGTCTGTGGTGGCATAGATCACCAATTTATCTCTCTCTTTCACCCTGAGTTAGTCCTATCTTCATTTCCCCATTTTATAAATAAACTCTTTACTACCCTTTTTATTTGCACCTGCAGTTGAGTCCTGCTATACATCCTTTTAAGCATACAGGTGAGGCCATACACTCAGGCAATCCATTTCACATTCAGTGCACCCTGTTACAGACTGCACTAAGACGAAGACTTTCTCATGTAGTGGCTCTCACTGTCCATTTGGTAAATGAGGGAACTGAGGCTCAAAGAGGTCAAGGAACTTGTCTCAAATAACTTAGTAGCTAAGAGGCAGAGTCCATATTCTTCATTATATTAAAAGATCTTTCAAAAAGTCAGGCAGTGGGCCTCTTTGATGATGCCAGGAGTTAAAGTGAAGCACCATGAAGCTATTCACAGCCACTACAACCCCAGTTCAATCTCTGGCCAGTGAGGTGATCCACATGGCACAGCAGACCTTTCCTGTTGTGTCAGCTGCTCCTACTCAGCAATCTATTTCAATCAGTCTGCCTTTTCTGTTCCCCACTCTGTCTCTGTCTTTAATGAATATCCCCAGCCCCACAATTCTGGCCTTTACCCCAGTTCCTACATGCATAAATAAATAAATCTTCAAAATAAATGGCAGGCAGGAAGGAGAACTGCGCCTTCCCACCCCTGTTGGCTCCTGAACTACATTATTATATCAAGTGACCTCTAAGGGCTCAGATTATTAATCTAAAGGACAAAAACTGTATTCTATATGAAGTGACTTTTCTTGAATAGAATCAATTTTTTTTTCGTTAACTCAAAACAAATGACTTCACAATTGAAATGAAGAAAGAAACTGTACATATAGGTTGTTGGGATGGAAAGAGGTACCAGTGATGAGGAAAAACAATGCTAAAACAGTGAACAATGGAGGAAGAGTGAGGAGGGGAGATGGCTGTTAAGCCCTCAACCACTTCTCTACATGCAGGGCTAGTGCTGTGGCCTCAGGGAGTTACACCCGAGCCAGCCAAATCAAGCTCAAAAACAAATAGAAAATTCACCTCAATCTCTGAGGTTTCTTGGATACCCTCTTCATAAGATAAATCTGGTGTTCTTTTCCTTTTGTTAGGAACATGGAGTTTGAAAAGCAGGGATTTTTTGTTGTTGTTTGTTTGTTTAAATAAACACAGAGGACTAAGAATGATTAGACAATGGAGTTTTTAAAGAATACTTTCATGAACTCTTCAATGATTGTTATC
>NW_004567127.1:22456570-22632451 GCF_000260355.1 Condylura cristata | reverse complement strand
TGTATTATTATCCTTGGTTACTATTTTTGATGGTATCAGCCTAAGAGGTCATTATCGCTGAGCTGGTTTATTTCTGGAAGATGTTATTAAAAGTTCTCCATTAAAATGCCAAAATAACGGAGAAATGTGGAAATACAAGGGGTAGTTTTGAGGAAATCAAGCTGCACCTGAGAAAATGAGTCAGTCCAGAGGTAAAACTTTGAGTTGTGGCAATCTCCATCTTATGGATTAGCCTCCTTAACTTCAGGGACACAGAGACTGTGAAGCAGGAGACACAAAGTCAGGTGTGTACTGAGGCTAAGCAGGTGTGTGAACCATGCTGATGGGCAATGGAGATGTGAAAATAGTAAGCTTATTCTATATTTCTATGACAAAGAAAGGAAAAGCACAGTGCAAAGTTAAAAGGTAACAGACTTTCAAGCCAATGTCAGGCATACAGTTGGGAGTGGAAAGAGTCTGGCAAGCCAGATGCCTCATTGGAAGGACACAGATGTAATTCAGCTCATGCCAGTTGCTATGTCATTTTTTTTTTTTTTGAAAGTCTGGTTCACTTGTCCAGGAGAGAATAAAGGTTCCATGCAGCCAAAGGGATGGATTGCATAAGTGTCTTAATACCTAGATAGGATTTGGAGATATAGGACAATTTCTCTGCATTCTCTCCAACAGGCAGGCAGTGTGGACCTCTTGAAGTTCCAGGAACTAAAGTGTGGTGATATGAAAAAATGTATCCTTGGCATATTAATCTGACTATTCTTTGTTGTTTTCAAGTCAGGAAACCAGTTCTGAGACATTTCAATCTACTGAAGAGTCATGGGGTAGAATCAGCATTGCAGTATGGAAACTTCTAGATAGGAAGCTTCCACATGTTTGTGGAATATGATGAATCTAGGCTGAGGATGAAGATCCAAGAAGGCATAGTTTTTCATAGACTCTCAAAAGAGAGATATTGGTTCCTCTGAAAACGTAGGAACATAAGAAAAAGCCTGTCTCTAAGGGAAGATGCTGTGTTTGTTCAGTGTATATTGAATTACCTCATACAGACATACCTTCCCACGAACAGAGAAAGGTAAATGAGGAATACCTGTCAGCACTGGAGGTGCCCCATGTTCTGACCCCTTCCTGTAGAAGTACTTATAGGTTCAGTGTTAGCTCTTTTGTGCTTGAAATATTGGAAGAACCTTTCCCAGTTTAGAAACTTGAAACTCCTCACTTTCCCTCTCATTTTTTGCCTATATTAAATTCTTAAGTACATTTTGATTATGGGTCACCCTGAAGTTCTTTTTTCAAAGAATTCCCAGGTCATAAAACTTGTAAGACCTTTGTTTATAGATTTTCTCTATCTAAAATGTAGAGTATATCTATGCCCATCTGTGTAGAAAACCATGGAAATGGCATACATGGAAACAAGGGAAGCCAGATTGATCAACTGCATTGCAGAATTGCATGTAAAATGCCATAGTAACCACATTATAGAGAAGGACCCCTCTGCCAGAGATGAGCCACCTCTCCAGGTTTGAGCCCAGCACCAGGCTTAGAAAAATGACTGAAAGCCAGTGCACTCTTTCCTTTTATGTTATAAAAATATAAACATATACACAAACACAAAGTATTTCAGCAAATATAAGAATTAGGAATTTTATTTTTACCCTTTGGTAGTCGGCAGAAAAAAGGTAATAACATGTGTATCATACACTACATGCCAGTTTTTCTCTTAACAGGATGACCTTGTTTGGGGATCTGTCCCAGTGATAGAGACAACGGGACTGGACCTAGAAGCAGATCATACTGTTGATGCAAAATATGGACCATATGGTTGTGTACCTGTCCCTTTCTCATTTTCTCCTAACAGAGCTTGAAAACTCCAGCAAGTTATTTGGAAGTCTGTTTGATGTAGGTCTCTAGCGAGAGCCAGTGTGACAATTGTCGCAATCGGATGGATCTCTGTCTGGGGAAGAGGGCGGAGGGGAGATGGGGAGCAGGGTACCCCTCATCACAGGCTTTGATCTTCATTACTTCTCCTGGGATAGCTCACCTTTTGATGTTGGGACTCAGTTAATTACTAGTTGAAATTGGTTGGAGGGACTAGGAAACAGTTTGAAGACACTGTTCTCAAACTGCCTGTACTTTGATCTGAGGACTTTAGGGCAACTTTCCAGGGCACCTCAGCATAATGAGGGGCTCCATCCGTGCCCCTCCTCAGTGAAATACTGAATTATTTGGGTCCTCTTGTTCTACCATGGTTCCATCCTGAAATAATTGTCTTTTCTCCTTCAGAACTCTTGGGGGTTCACTGGTAGTAAACTTAGGACTTTTAGAAACAAATTGATAACATGCAACTTGATAAGTGTTAGTGTCGTTTGAACTCCCCAGCCCTCCTTTATGTCTCAGTCTTGTTGAAAACCTCTCAATTTCTCCTGCCACATAATCTTGTTTTTTTTTTTTTTTAAAGATTTATTTATTTATGCACACAGACTGGGGTATAGGCCAGAGGCTCAGGGGTGGTGAGAGGCTTCACCAGAGACAGAATGGGGAGCAGAACAGGCAGATCGACGAAGTACACTGCTGAGGGGAGCAGCGGGTGGGTCAGGAGAGGTCTGCCACACCATGTGGTCACCTCCGGGGCAGGCGGGAATCGAACTCATGCAGAAGCGGCTTTAGATTCTCAGTGCAGTGCTTTAACCCGCTGCGCCACCAGGAGGGTCCCACGTAATCTTGGTTTTTAAGGCAGTACATGAAATTAATGGGTTTGGAGTCAAACTTCTTGCCTTTTCTTTTGCTGATGCAGTTTAACATCTTCCAGGTTGACCTGAAAGGCTGAGAAATGCTCAAGGCTTTGGCAGGTAGGTGGTAGGAGAGAACATAGCTCCCCTTTCTCTTTCAAACAAGGCAACCCAGTCTGGCATCTTGCCTAGTATTCCAGTTCTCCCAGTGAACACGTCTGAGGGCTTGCATTGTGTCCACACCAAGGCACTGACAAAGAGATTATTTTCAGTGCTCAGGAAAAACAAAACGCGTGAGGACACTTTTTGAGAGGATGTTTTGTTCCTGTGTTATGCTCCATTATAGCATTTTCATTTTAATTGCATGTGAAACCCATTTAAAGAGGTGGTAGAAAGTGGCTGTTACCTTGGAAAGCACCCACAGGAGTGACATGAATGTGTTCCACAGGAGTCGGTTAGCCAATCTGCCATCATTGTAACTTAACAGTGCTTGCATTGTGTAATTTAAGCAAATGTAATATATTTGATCCTCTTGTACATTAATCCCTTGTCCTTCTAGAAACAATCAATTTATATCAAAATGTCTCAAATATCAGTTCAGAGAGTACTGTTTAGCATTTCAAAAACACAACATAAGTGCTCCTTTGCATGGGCATTTTTTAGTTTCAAATGGAAATCAAGCTGTATTAGTAAAGCATATACCATATACCTTGAGTTTTTGGATTTATTCATTCAGCAAAATGGCTGATAAGGAGCATTCTGTCTTGTTTTTCTTTACTCTCTTTCCCACTGTGGCAGATGGTCTATACTTCAAAGAGTTTTAGAATTTCCTGACCTTCTGTACATGATAATAAAAGTCCCCAAGGCCAGAGAAATAAACCCACAAGATCTTTTTCCATAAAATAAATTAGGTGTCTTGGTCTCAATATCCATACCTTTCTGTCAGTAGAAAGTTTCCCAACTGAAAAAATTTCCACACTGCTTTTACTTTCCTGCTATGGTCTCATCCTTATTTAGCAGACTTCGTTCTATATGCATAATTGGGAATTAATTTTCTAATTAGGTTCTTCACATTTATGAAGTTGTTTGATGGGGTGTCTGTTCTTATAACATGGCCTAAAGGCTAAAGCAGAGGTAATAATTCTTTTTACTGGCTTTACCCCTAATTCAGCTAAGGTGCCTAGGAAATATATTTAACTTTTATGAGATCCTACTAATACATCTTTAATGCTGATCTACCTTGGAAAGGTTGTTAAGAGTGTGCTAACTAAGGCTTTAAGATTCATGACACTATAGTTGATTTTATTTGTAATAGTTGCTCAAACAAAGTGAAGCCGCTTTTTTTTTTCATGAAGGGTATTCTGAAAACACAGAGCATCTGCAACTGGAGAAAATAAAGCCAGATGATGCTGGGAAGCAAAATAATGTTGAAGTGACACTTGAAAAGCAGAGATGACACCACAGGATAAATGCCTGGGTATTTTTACACTGAATATATCAGTAGAACTAGATTGGGTAAGGCCTGAAAGGGTCTGTCTCCTGGATTCTCTGTGATTTCACCACCATTGTCCCACAGGTAGAAAAATTAACAGTGGTTCAACTATTCTGTATCCTTGAAGACAAGTCTGGATAAACAGATGCATTTAAATAGTCTTTTTCTTGTTTACCGTTAGACTTGGACATGACAACTAAACCTTGATTCCATATTTTTTCCCCTCTAGGTGGGGACTGTAGGCACAGAACAATATGCTTAAGAGGGCCCTCCTTGGTGGCGCAGCGGGAGGTGCAGCACTGCAAGCTAGCATCAGCTGCTTCGGTGCAAGTTCGATTCCCCACCCTGGAGGTGACCCACATGATGCAACAGACCTCTCCTGTCTCACCCACTGCTCCCCTCAGCAGTGTACTTTGTCCATTTGCCTGTTCTGCTCCCCACTGTGTCTCTGGTGAATCCTCGCCCCACCCTTGTACCTCCGTACCCTAGTTCTGTGTGCATAAATAAACAAATCTTAAAAAAAAAAAAAAAGGATAAGGGACATAAAGATTGTACATTGACAACAGGGTATCCTTATTTCACAGGAAGTCACATTGTTAACCCTAGTTGAAACATGACTTCACGAAAAAGGATGTTTCTCTGAAGTCCTCATGTGAGTTTGCACATTCATATGTAAGAGCTAAGCGAAAAAAAGCAAAGTGTGAACCTGATATGTGATGATCAGTGGTAAGATGTTTACCTCAAAAAGTTAGTTTTTCCTGCTCCTGCCATTTCACTCTTGACTATCTAAGTTACTTTCTAGATTTTTGTACCTTCCCAACTTAAGACCTTCCACTATAAAAGTTCCCAGCATATAGCTACAGTGTGTAATTCATAAGATCTACTTCATTTTCAGAAGTAAAGAAGCCACATGATAAAATAAAAAAAATATCTCTACCTCTACCCAGAGGACTGTTGCAACCACCACTAATTATTCTAAGTGCTTGTGTGACCTTGGACAAGTTGCCTAAATTCTTTGTGCCAATATAGGTCAAGCGAAGAGATCCTTTCTGTTCTGAATGTGTTTAGCCTCCAAATCTTTACCTATTAAAAACATTACCCAAAGAAATTCTGACTCTTCACCACACATCTTCCCTAATACCAACCTCCTCCTTTCCTTCAAGAGAAATTTTTAGTCCCAATTTGTGCTTAGTCCTTGCTTGCATTTCTAACAAAAGCTCCCTTGGATTCTGGTCAGCAGGTTCAAGTTGAAATCCATCACATGCTTCCCCCAAATGACTAATACTGCTCAATAGATGACTAAGACTTCTCTCCCTTCTCTGACTTCTCTTAATGATGTGTCTGTCATTCCAGGCCACCAAGTTCCAGCTTCATTTCTTTGACTCCTCTTTCTCCCCCCTTCCTTGAATTGTTTGCAGTCTTTCTATTTCTATCTTTATTTACACTTCCCCTTTCCCATTGTGGTTATGTCACTCGTATCAGGTGTTCAGGACCTGAAACAATGAAATCCCAACTGTTACAGAGCAGGGAAAGGGACACCCCTGAACCCCCAAATCTACCTTCTCTAAATAGGTTCTGCCACTTGTCACATCACGACAAAACATATAAGGCCTTTAATGGAAAGAAACTTTAATGCAATGAGTGTGCAATACAGAAAAGAGAAAGAATATAGTTTCTAAATCAAACACCTGAAGTTACGCATCCCCTTGTGGGTAAAATCCACCCAAAAGGGATTGGCCCAAAGCAAGGCCTGAAAGCCGCCACAAGTCTAAAGCACCTTCTGACCAGGACCCATAAAAACGGGTCAGAAATAGCCAGACAAATCTGGGAGGAAAATATTAAAATCAAAATTAAGATAAACACTGCCATAGTCAACCTCCCCAGGGTCGTTCACCCACATCTATTTCAGTCCAGGGCCAAGAAACAAGAGCTGCTTCTTCACATGTCTCTCTGCTCCATGTGCTTCCCTCAGGCTCTCCATCCTGCTTCCTTCCTCCTCAGTTTCCCCCTCCCCCAGATTCTTCTCCTGCATGCTCAGCTTCACCCTCCCTCTGGGTAGAGCAGGGAACCTGGAACATCCCCTTATTCTGGGGACCACCCTGTTATAAATAGATTATCCAACTTATTTTTTTATTCCCCCTTTACTCCAGATTCTGAAGTTAAAAGATGAATTTCTTTCCCTGAGTACAGCTCTGATCACTTAATGTCCATCTCCCCAAACAACTTTTGACTATAATATAGTCTTAACTCTTCAATGCCCCATGTAATATACCATGACTGCTTCTCTAGATGATTTCTGTTTTTCATTTATTATCCTATGAATTTACTTTTTTATTTTTTCTATAAATTTTGATTGCGGCCTAACAGTATGCAAGATTCTTTGCATCTAATATTGGACAACATAAAGGTGAAATGTTCTGCCTAATGAAAGGGAAGAGACATACACAGTATACATGGTATTGATGTCATTTTGGAGTTGATGGGTTTAAGAGTGCTGGGTCCTTGGGTTCACTCTGGGAAAGGTTTAACCAGGGCTTTCCCTTCAGGGGCACACCAGTGAGTTTCCCATATGAGCTTCTCCAAGACACAGAGAAATCAGTTATTATTTAAAAAATCAGGTTTATTAGAAAAAGAAGAAGAGTTAAGGACACTTGCATAAACACAAGCAGACAGAAAGAGCTGCTCTGAAAGGGACAGGTTCGCTGAGAGAGACCTGCATGGTCACAGGCAGGTTGCCTTGAGGGGACTGCCCCTACTGAGGGAGGTCAGTGAAGATAAACCCCGACATGGCAGTGACACAAGTCAGGGGTGGGCAGGAGGCTGCTGCCCTGCACAGGGAGAGAGCTGGTGGAAAGAAGCACCTGCATAGTCATGGGTGGGTGAACAACTGCTGCGCCTCTGTGGAGGCAGCGCTGGGCTTTTGCATCTTCTCTTTATAGGTTCCTCTTTGTGTGTGGATAGTTTGATCCTTAATCTCCATATCTTTTCCTTCAGGTCTGTGCCCCAGACCTGTTAGACTATGTTAATCCCTTCTACCCCCACCTCCTGTGTGAGTCTTGCAATGCCTCCTTTCCAGTTTTTCTATTCTTAGCCTCCATTCGTATGATAGAAACAAAGAATATGATATATAGAATAGAATAGAATAGAATAGTATATAAGTGCTATATACTTAAATAGCACTTATATATATCTTATATTTGACCTAAGTTGGATCACCTACTAGCTCTAAATACTGCCCAGTAATTTTTACTTGCTTTTTAATAAATATTTATTTATTTATGCGAAAAAGAACTAGGATGTAGACCAGAGATACCAGTGGTGGAGGGGTGTGGGTAAGAGGATTCACCCAAGACAGAGGGCAGAGTGGAGAGCAGATTAGGTGGTTCTGCAGAAATACACTGCTGAGGGGAGCAGCAGGTGAAAACAGGAGAGGTCTGCTGCACCATATGGGTCAACTCCCTGGCCAGGAATAGAACTTACTCCTCAGTGTCGGACAATAGCTTGATAGTGCTGAGACTTTAATCTCTGTACCTCCTGGGAGGCCCTTACCTAGTAATTTCTATCTTTTTTTTTTAATTTATGTTTCTCTTCTCAGAACATCTTTATTCAATGTACAATATCTAATTCATATTTAAAGGTATAGTATTGAACATATTTTTGAATACTTCCTTGGTATCTCTAACTCATCCAACTCTTTGGTCAGCCTTTGTTTCAGGGTGGGTTATGTGAGCTCAGGCTAAGCTAATCAACACCATACATTTTTCTGGTTATTGGGGTTGGTTCTGGAGAGCAGTGACTTATGGCCAACTCTGAGGGCTTCTGAAGGTATTGCTGAGAATCAGTCTTCCTGTTCAATAACTCTTGAGTTACTCCTGTTCAATTTTAACCTGAGAGGGTGGGGAGGTCTAGAATTGCCACAGCCTCACTTTCTGCTGCAGAGATGAGCAGAGGGAGACATAGGGAGGGAAAAGAACAATTCTGGGTAAATAGTCCTCCAAATCAAGTCATCGCACACCCTTGGAATGGTTAGTTCCATAAACCAGTAGTTTTCCTTTTTGCTTAATTCAGTCTAAGTTGTATTTTCTATAGGAGGAAATACTCCTTTCAGTTAACCTTTATTAGTGCTCCTAATTCAATGCTGTTTCTCACAATCATCAATAATTGTGTTAGTGTAGGTATGTTATACAGACTGATTTTAGACTTCTTTGTGAACATACCTTGTTCCCCTAACAAAATTGAATGAATGAATGACTGTGTCTCTGTAGAATTTTTAAGATTTATTTATTTATGCATACAAGAACTGGGGTACAGGCCAGAGGTGTGGTGGGTGAGAGGATTCACCAGAAACATAATGGGGAGCAGAACAGGCAAATTGACCGAAATGCATTGCTAACAAAGGGAAGACAGGAGAGGCCTGCTGGACCATGTGGGTCACCTCCCTGGCCGGGGATCAAACTAGTGCTGCAGTAATTGTGGCTAACTTCATAGTGCTGTGCTTTAACCCACTGAGCCCAATTCTTAACTGGCCTGGGAAACACTTGGAATAGGGTAAAGCAAGTGAGGCACCCAGTTTAAATATAAGGACACACTGGCTGGCAGGTGCCAGCTACACCAGAAGAATGGTGCACTCAGGATTGGAGCCTCCTTAACTGCTGACTCCCGCACACCTCACTCACCTAGTCCTGGCTGTGACCCTGTTAACAAAGTAACTATTCAACACATCTTTGACACATTGAAGAGAATTTCACGTTTTGCATGGGGGTGGAAATTATCCAGCATTACATTTTCGTTAGCATTATTACTCATCTGATATACCTCACCCACTTTTCTCTTAACCTTTCCCTCTTCATCTTTAAGTCATCCATCAATAGACTGCATTACAGAAAGATTTTGTTGATAACGTGATTCTAAAAATCTCTAAATCACATTTCTCAGCAAAGAGGCACGGTAATAAATCTGCTAAGCAATACATTCAGAAATAAGGTGGAATTAGGTTGGGGGTGGGTAATGAGGGTTGCATTTGCTCTCATTTACTTATGTTTTCATAGTTCAGTTCTGTTGTGGAGCTGGAATTACACAACTCATTATCTAGGTCAATCTCGTAAGCCATCTTGTCAGCACAGATGTGCTACTTTTGTGCTAGAATTCTCAGCGGTAAAGTTGCTCCAACCTGGCACCTATTATTAATAAGTGTTAAATAAATAAATTAGAGAAGCAATTAAATCAGTGAAGCCTCCAAATAAGCACAATGGGCTATAAAAGTTGTATCTTTATTTGAATTTTTTGTTTAGTAACAATTGTGGAAGAGTTGTATTCACTTGTGTTTATGCTGGTGGTAGTTCATTGGCTATAAAGAACAGAAATTGAACATTTTTCAAAGGAAATATCAGCTCATGCAAACAAACATCTAGAAGAAAAGCACAGAAATAGGCTAGGAGCAAGACATAGAGAACAGGAAAATAAGAACATGTGTCTATAGTTAGAGTCAACAGCATAAAAGATGAATACACCAAGTTTTCCTCATGAGTCTGTCACAGGATAGTCTCCAGGGAAGGGGGAGGTTCCAGGTTCCTTACCCCACTCTCAAGAAGGTGGATCTGAGCAGGAGAATCTAGAAAAGAATGA
Organism: Condylura cristata; assembly: GCF_000260355.1. Taxonomy (NCBI): domain Eukaryota; kingdom Metazoa; phylum Chordata; class Mammalia; order Eulipotyphla; family Talpidae; genus Condylura; species Condylura cristata. Next base: position 22,622,614 of record NW_004567127.1, on the reverse strand, counting down.
AAGAAGGACTGAACGAGGAAAGAAAAACCCGACTGAAGAGAAGGAAAGGAGGTTAAGACAGAGTTTTGGAGGAGGTACATGGGGTAGAGAGACATGTGAAGAAGCTGTGCCTGTTTCTCAGCCTTGGAATGTACTAGGGGCTTGGGAGTAATGAAAGGAGACACTTGAAACCGATGTGCATGAGAGACCATGAGCCTTATTGCACACTATTTCTGTTAAGTTTCTTTTCTATTGGAGATTTTACTCACTAGATTATGTTTGTCTTGATGCAGCAGATGGAAGAGCCTATTTTAGAACTGGAAGGTTGGGGGTCCTGGTGTGCCCCACATCCTATCCTGTAACAATTCCACTTAACTCTTGTCCCTGCTTTAGACTAGTTATTAGGGCTGTGGATTGACTTTCTGGCTATAAACATGTCTATCCCTTGTCTAAGAGAAAGCAAGGCACTCTTTTCAAAAGTCTACAGATTCTACACACGAACAACAGATGTCCATTTCTTTTATACAGTTAGAATCTGACAGCCATCATGTTCCATTTTACACATATTCCGGGCCACTTGCCAGTTTGTATTGAACATGAGCAAATTCACAACCATAACGTTTTGCTGTAGCAGTCACGTCACATTTGGAATCACGAAAATGTAGGCAGAGGTAGACAGTTGGGTGAATTTGATTGAAAAAAAAAAAAATGAGAGTTCTATTTTATTACAGCTATTTGACTTATCAGAGCATAAAATGGCATCTATTAGCAAATGGACTTGACTAATTTGTGAATTGTGTTGAAATGATTTTGCCAATAAATGGGGAGGTTGAGAATGTTCATGACAGATTTTTAAACCCCATATTTATAAACTAGTCCCTTTCCCTCTGAATGGTCCATGGGCAGTGTGTACAGTCCAGAGAAACTAGGCATAGGGACATTGTATTATTAGAGTATTGAACCCAGTTACTAATGTAAACTCCAGTGAGGTGGGTAGGAGCCCATAGAAGACTCTTTTGTCTGTTTTTTTTTTGTTTTTTTTAGGGCTAAGTAGCCTGGAATGAATGCATGAAGAGAGACTTGTTTTTCTACTTATCTGCAGTTACAACTTGATCTTACTCTCATATTCAAGACTGGGCCAATGGCAGTTTCCATCTTTCCCAGTCAGAAAGCAAATGAGCATAAGATTTGGCTCAAATCTCTAAACTTCAGCTGCCCATGACAACTAGGATCAGGATTTGCCATGACACAGATTTGCTTCCAAGCTAGTTGCCTCTAAACCCAGTCTAAGCAGAGATACAAGGACCAGCTTCTTGGGTTTTCAGCCTGTGCAGGTGCTCTATTCTCCATCAGATCTCACACTTGGGGTCCTTCCTTGAAGTTGTTGATAAGCTGCCCATGGACAAAAGACATGTCTGTCTTGCTATGATGTAGGTGAACCTGAGAAAGACAGAAACAAATAAAATGTTATAATTGGTAAATGGGAGCCCCAGAGCCCCCAGATATTACATTTTTTTTTCTCTTTAAAGAAATGCCATCTGTTGATATGGTAACCAAGTGGAAAACCCTAGAATTTGTACCATCCATACTCAGCACAATTTCTTAGGAAGAACAGCAAAGATAGTATATGGATCAAAACAGTAGAAAATAAACATCTAGAAACCACTGTTTCTCGATGCATCTAGAAATCACTGTTCACCCCTCACAGTCTTCATAACTAGACCTTATGTTCATTGACTTGTCCAAGATAGCAGTTATGTAAAACATAAAATTAGAGACTTACCATTGTTCTTCAATGGTGAGTATTGACTTCTTGGAGGAATTGGCTTTTTTGTTTTATGCAATAAAATTTATTTTTAATTTATTCTACCATTTGTTATGGAAGCCTGAAGAACACTTTGCTAGATTCAAGAGATAATAGAGTTTACATTAGACATTGAAGGTTAGCTTAGATTACAGATGAGTACAGAATGCTGCATCTCATAGTAGAGTTGAAATCTGTTAAAACCAGATATTGAAACTTGTTATTCATCTGTTTGAATTCCTTCAATAGATTCCCATTGCAGAAAATTGAAGATGAAAAGTGGTTCCTGACTAACATATATTCATAGTAAAACTTGGTATGTCACATACTAAGAGAGGCCTTTATTGTCTTTCCAACCCACATCAGAATGTTTTAGACCTTCTCTCAAGGTACCTGTTATTTCACCTTACCATAGTCATGAGATTTCATTGCACACTTCATCTTTAGTTACTTGGCATCTCTCTCCGTTGCTAAATTATAAGCTTCTTAAGGGAAGCAGCCAAACTTTCCTCCTTCTTCTCGGTATTCCAGACATTCCTCATGGTTCTGCATGTCCATGAATTTTCTAGACATGCACATTTTTTTTCCTATATAAGTTTATACCCTGTTCTTAAATTAGTGTCAAGTTCAAAGACCTTGAGGTCTTTGGAAGATTTGAGGATGAGAAAGAAGGCTCAGTATTCCTGTGGCACAGTAAGTTAGGCTTAGGAGAAACAAGGAAGAAATAGAGAATAAGAGACTTAGGACCCATATCAAGTAAAGGCCTTATGCCAAAGTGTAAGAAATTGTGACAGGAAATCACTGGAAGGTTTTAAGTTGTGGAGGGCTATACTGAAAATGGCATGTTTACTATTGCACTATAATGTGTTGGTACATTAATTTAGATTCTGAAGCATAAAGCTTAAGACAGTACCATTTAACATAGTGATGGGCAAACATTTCTATAAAGGACCAAACAGTAAATACTGTAAACGTACCAGATCATGAGTCTCTGTCACAGCTCTTCACTGTTCTTGCTGCAGGGCAAAAGTAGGCATAGATAATACTTAAATGAATACATATTGCTCTGTTCCACTAAATATTTATTTAGAATTTAGGCCAATTAGGCTTAGTTAGCTGATTTCTGGTTTACTAGAAAATAGAATTATGTGTACCAATATCACACAGAATGCATATTGAAAATGTTGATCCTTATGTCCTCTTGAATTTAAATCTCTGGGTCTGAAGTCTAAGACTGTATGTTGCCCTCAAGAATTTGTGCGTGACTAAGTTAGGAACCGCTGGTCTAGAAACCTAGTCCAACTCCTTGGTCCACTTCCAAAGAACTGAAGATGTAACTAGTGGGTCAAAGGTAGCACATCTGGCAATTTCTCTGGGTAATAAGACTACATGTATGATGCTCTGCATTCATTTAAGGGCAGAGGCAGGTTCTAAGAACTGGCCTCCAAATTGGAATGGACTGCCAGGAAACTGCTAGAGGTGCATCTTGTTTGTGGCAAGGAGAGAAAGCTCACTTAGATAAAGCTAAGAAGATCATCCCTCCCTTTGAGCAGTTTTATTATTGATACTAAAAATACATTTCCCTTAATTGTTTTGTGAAAATAAGTTAAATAAAGAATAAAACTGTTCCATACATGCGCAGGCAAACATTATACTCTTTTCACATAAACACTGCGATGATTCCTCAGAGTGTTCCTCTTCAAATTTGGTTGCAAATAACACCCACGGAATGTATTTCCAACCACAAACTACTGTGACAGTAAGCAGACAGCACAGAGAGCCTGTTATGCTATATAGATTGCAATGATTATATTGCAGAAGCCGTTGATGCATTTGTTGGTGCTCATTCTATTTCACATTTGCATTTAAATTTCTGTGGAACAAAGATAAGATAAAGAGGGAAACAAATGATGCTTATTTGTTGTCTTATTGAACTCCTATTATGAGTATTGCTTTAAAAGAGGGTGACGCTTTGCAAGGAAGCCTTCCACATGTTCTTTATAAAACATCAGATACGCATTCAATCATCAACTAGAAATATTCAGGAAAACATATCCCTAGGGCTTTAATAAAATCATAAATCAATGAGGAATAACCCCAAATGTAGTAGAGTACAAGGAGCAAATGAAATACTCAATACTCTTTGTTTGACACATTTATCCACATTTTATTGATACATATGAAATGTAGAACTGCATCTGAGTTTTGAAACACTATCCTTATCCCAGGCATTCTTTTAAAGCATTGCTTGATATTCATGTTTCTTCTTTCAAATAATATGCACATCCCCAGCATGAGTCTTTGATGAGTTTATGCAGATCAGTTCTACATCCAGGGTATTTCTTTCTGCTCCTCAAGCTCTGTTTTGTTGGGTTTTAAGAAAGCAACTTTAATGGAGTTTAATTCTATATCCTAGTAAGTGGATGTTGGATTCCTGTGTCTGTGTAAGCAGAACACCTGCCTCTCCATATGATGCAGTTGTCATCCAGAAATCCAGTAAAAGGAGAAACTGCCACCTTTTTCTTCCAAGTTGCAGGTGACATATCATTGCTGTTATTATTTTGACCATTATTTTAAATACCACACTTGTTTCTATAAATATACCCAAAATAAAATCAAATCAGTAATCCAGTGACAACAGTTTCCTATATTGGGCACATCTAAACTCAGATACAAAATTTCCTCTGACTTGACTATGTTTTCATGTGCATTTCTCAAAGTAAACAGCCAAAGTCAAGTAGTATTCTTCATACAGGCAGTGAAAGCCTAGGAGCAGTCCTCACATTCAGGGTCTGAAGAACTCTTCCTAAGAGACACGCTATAAAAATTGATGAGTTAAGAGAATGTCTGCTTTGTTTATCTCTCTTCTTGGGCATGTAAAGATATACTGGTGTGTTAAAGGCTCTGAGAAGTACTGCAGAGATACACTAACATCTGGCACGGGAAATTGTATTCATGTGAACATAGATTCCATAACCGTTCTCTGAGCATGTAGTGACTGCTAGTCACTACATTCTCTGCCTTTCGTACACTTTTGACAAGTTTGTTTATTTATTTAGCATTCATGCAATAAATATTTGAGGAACTTTTCTGTACAAGGGACTATCTGGCACTGAGAAGAGATGTTTAAATTTTGCTTTAAAATATGTGATTTAGTGGCTAATGTTAATAAATTATGCTAAGGAGGCAAATCAACAGGTACTCAGGAGTTTACTGTTGTTGTTTTTCATGTAAACATTGACATAGAATCATGAGGTATAGAGTAACTAAAATATAGAATTTTCTCTTAAATGGGTTTGGAGTGAAAGGATCCAGAGCATACTCACTGAGCTACACAGCTTGACTCTTGAGGGAAACTGACCATCTATCTTGAACTTCCTGATGATCCTGGTTTATGTCTGGTATCTAGGGTAATTATTACTGACACCCCTTTTATCCTCAAGTGTTCTGATTTGCTTGGTGAATTTTAAGGTTGCTGGGTCTTAGGAGAATCTCAGATCCATTATTTGTACATCAGACACAATCATAAAACTCTAGCTCTACCCTCCCCACCTCAAATGCATTCATTTTGACAAATATTTGTTTATTGAATCATATCACAATCTGGGGACAGTTTCATTCTAATTATTGTATCCTTTTTTACTTGCTTCTCCTACAAAAGGAAACTACTATTATTTCATACAGTTATGATTTATAGTAGAGTTGCCCCCTGTGAGCAAATTCCTTGTCTATCATTGTTTCATAAATCTCAGTCTTCCTCCTGAGATAAACTTCATCCTCCTGAACTATCCTTTTGGAAACCTGCTTCTCAAAGTATGGTCCACGGACCTGCATCATCAGATCACCTGGGGGTTTGCAAGAGCTGCATAGTGTGGGTACCCACTAAATCGGAAGCTATGGTTCAACTAGATAAATATTAAAAGCAGAGAGGCATGATTTTAGAACAGTGGTTCTTCATGCTGCATGCCCATGAGAAACCTGAGGTGGCTTACAAACCTAGGCATCAGTACAGGTATTTTTAGAGACAGAGTTAAAATAAATACCATGACCCTTTCTCAAACCAACTGAATTAGTGTCTTCGGACATGGGCTGCACTCTAGGAGTTTCTTTAGTTGTAGTCAGTTATGAAAAAGTCTGTTTTTTTATTTTTTTGTAAAATACTAATTATCATTTTATATATATATATATATATATTTTCCCTCAGTGATTTAATGATTTTATGTGTGTGTGTGTGTTCCCTCAGAGATTTAAAAATTTGAAAGATTTTCACCCTTTCCTGGTTTTAATTATTGTTGCCACAAAATTTGAGAATGCATTCTTTTCCTTTGTAGGCAGTATGAGTTTTTAATTTTTTAATTTCTGGGTGTTGTGGTCTCCTTGTCCTTGATAATGGTGCAGTTTTAACTCTGTAACTAGGTGTGTTTTTCTTATGTTTTACATTTAGAAGATTCTGGGTTTTTTTTCTGAACTTAAGGATTTGCATTTTTAAACCCTTTGGAAACTTTCATAGCACATTATTGTCTCAGGGTATTGCTATTCTTTTTGTTTTTCTGGAAAATAAGTTAGATGCACAGTATTTTCAGTTTATCATCCTCTGTTTTTCTTAATCTGTCATATTTTAATCTTCCTGGTTCTTCAGTATATTGGATAAATTCCTTATGTCATCCAATTCTAATATACCACTTAATACATACATACTTAGAGATTTTGCTTCATTTTTCAATTCCTGAATTTCTAGAGTATTTCATTTCAAAATGTTCCTTTTATCATTTGAATGACCTTTTTTTCAGTTTCTACTGACTCATTTATTTCAGTTCTTAATGAAAATATTAAAAGATAGTTGTTACAGTCTAAATCTCATAGTTTTGATATTTAGTTTTCTTTTGTTTCTGCTGATTCCTTCATATGAAAACTAGTTTCTGTGGATCTCCCAACCCTCCTTGTTCTTGGGATTTTGCTTGACACCCAGAGTTGTTGCTGGTTAATATGTAGGGTCAGACAAGGAGCCTCTCACCAGGACAAAAATATTGGTATGAAGATATCTGCTGATAACAGCAAGCAGACATTATGGCCAGATTAGCATAGCCAGCCAGGCCACCTTGATAGGAAGTTAAGTGCTAAAAGGGACTAGAGATAGGATGTTTGGAGCTGCTGCAATGGAGCCCCCATGCCACAGCCCCTATTCACTCTCCCCTAGCTTGTGCTAGGCCATTATGCACCCCCTAATCCACACACCCACCAAGCACACTCCTCCGATATTCCTCCAGGGACTTGCCACCTTGCCTGAATCTGATACCAAATCATTGTGAGACTGTCCCGGAAGTTGGCTTTGTATCTCCAGAGATGTAGCTCCTCTGGACCCCTCTCTCTCCCTCACTACTTGGACTTCAAGTTATTTTTTCTTTGCTTTGTTTCCTTATCTGCTTTGCAATTTTGGACAGTATGTTTATGTTATTTGTAATATATCTGTGAATATCTTCCAAGCTTAAGGTGTATTTCATCCATGTAGAGACATTTGTGTTGATTCCTTCTAGGTTCTGTAAAATACAACCAAGACCACTTTGATCTTTTGGGTTTCCTGATATATGCTGATTATGTAAATTTAAATCCCAAATTTGCTGAGGGCAAGCCTGTGGTGATAAATTTTGCAGAAGGTACTTTTGTTTCCAGAATTCAGCATTAGATAAACAAATTCCTTTGTGACTGCCTTTGCTCACTGGTGACTTTTAAAATTTTTTTAATTCCAACCTTTCCCTGGGGGAAAGTCACCCAGCATCAAGTCATTCCTGCTGTTACTGAGTCAAGTGAGGGTCACAGTTTGCCTTGCTCAGGGCCACACAGTACCTGGGAGGCAGAGATGACAAAGGTGCCCAGATCTTCTCTTGTCCAGTCCTTTTCTCTTCGACAAAACAAGTTGCAAATATAGTAACACCTTCTTCTAATAAGAACAGCTTCACCTTTGCCTCCACTTGGACAAGTAACAGCAAGATTCAGTTATTCCTCATGGTTAAGTTTGACGAATTATAGAAATAGGTTACTTAGATATATTTTAAGAATCATAAGAACATAAAAAAGTCATATGGGATAAGACTTATAGTCCGCACTGCTCAGTATTTTGTCTTTTATAGTAGCACCAGGGGACACAAGTGTGACATGATGATAGTTGCCCTCCGTAATATTGTCCTCAAAGGGGGCATCCCTAACTGGGAGAGATCTATCATCCAAGAATTTCTCTAAACCTTTCCTGAACTCTCATTATATTTTTGGTTTGTACAACCTTAAGGCATGGCTTTATATGGAATTGATCTTATACTAGTCAGAACATGGACTAAATAACCCTGAGGTCCTTTTAAAATACGATTTTAAGTATCATAAATCTCATTGTGTAAGTAGAGTCTGCAAGCAGAGAGGCCTGTCGTGACGCTGAGAACGATCGCTGAAGTCTAACAGCCCAGGTTCAAACAGCCTTTATCATTAGGTCCTCGCTGTGTGACCTTGGACAAAATGCTTCACTACTGTGAACCTGTGTTTTCTGTTCTAGGAATAGGTAAGGATTAATATCATCATATGGTTACTGTGAAAAAATGAATAATAACATATAAAGTTATATAGAGCAGTTTTATCCCAGCTGTAGAATGAACGATTTGATGTCGCTATTTTTATTATTGCTAATGGGCTGTGTTTTTCAACGTGGTGACAAACACCACACCAAAAAAGGGCCTATCACCACATTTCAAATTTTTAGCATCTGAATGATAAGGGAAAGAATCAGATGTGAGAGGGACAGAGTTAACTAGTAAAACTTCAAACTATTTAGATTTTTATGGGTACTGGCATTATACAAAATATATCACTGACCTTTTAAAAAACAATCAGAATGTCTTTGGATGTGCTGTTGTCAGGAGGCCTGCATTTTGAAGGAAAAAAAAGATACACACTAACCAAGTAAATAAGGTCACTTGCGGTTCCATCCTGGATTTTATCCTTATATAAATTGACTCTGATATTAGGTCATTGGGTTTCCTCAATTATCTTATTTTATTTTGGCAAAAAAAAAAAAAAAAGCATATGGCATGTAATAGCTCTAATGTTAATAAAATTGAATGGTTTTCCCTGGAAAGTGGCCTCTCCAGTCTTTCTTAAATGTCTCAGTCTGCCCCGGCATTTACTTTGCACTAGTAACAACACTCAATTTTCATTGACATTATCTTCTAAATACAATCAGATCAAAAATCACCAACATCATTCTCATTCCTCTCCTGCAAGCAGATAATGCAAGACAGGGTCTAGCTGATAACTTCCGCTTCAGTAACCTCCGATTCCACTACTTGAAATGCTCTGTGTGGTTTTCCACTGGACCAGAGTCAGAGGTACTCGTGTAAAACAGGTGATTCCCATCAGCGAAGATGCCAGACGTGGCATTTTGCCTTTAATTGGACTTTCCTCCTGCTGGGTGTAGAGACTGAATGGTTAGGCCCCAGAGGGCAGCTTGCACCAACTGGAGCCTGTGCCAGCAGGGACCTTCCCAGGCACTGGTTTATCGTGTTCCCCGGGGGCTTGTGCTCAGATCTGTAGGTTGGGAGGAACTGAAGTGAAACTTGTAAGAAATGGTAATGAGCATTTAGGGTGTTCTAACTCAGTTCACATAAGTGTTGGCTGTGTTTTGTGACACTTCCAACCCCAGACTAAATCTACTTAAGGTTGCTGACAGAAATTGGAAGTTGTTCTTCAAACGTTTATGAGTGGGCTTCAGCAGGTTGATTAATCTCACGATGCTTCAGTGGCCACATCTGTAAGATGGGAACAAATATTATTTTAAAATAATCACTCATTCTAAGATATTGATGTCTGTAATTTAACCCCTTTGGCAACCTATACTAGGTTATAGGTTCCTCCGTGGTGACGTCCCCAATCCCCAGTCAAGATCTGGAAAGCACAGTGGGCAATTGAAGACCTTTTCAATGTAGGCTAAATTCAGCTACTGAATTTAGATGCTGATGTTTGAGGCAGGAAATACTATGTTGATGTAGCTGGATAATTTCTCAGTTTGGAAGAGAATAAATTTCACATGTTAGATTTTCTTTTATGTATTCAGAATAACCAACCATCCAGGTTTGCCTGAGACTGAGGGATCTGTTAGGATGAGGGACTTTGAAAACCGGACCCATTAGTCACCTGATAGGTCATACTTCTCGCAAGTACCGCCAGGCACTGAAATCTGATGAGCTTTTGAGAAAGCCATAGGACTTGTGTAAATTTGAAAAATCCTTTAGTGGAGAAAGTGCTGTGAAAGTGGGAGGGGGTGATACATGCTAAGAGCTGCTTTCAGCTTCAGAAGCAACTCAAGGCCTAACTCTAACTGATTTAAAAATAAACTCTTTGAGTCTGCGAGTAGATGGCTTCTGCATTAGTTGTGGAGTTCAGCAGTGTTTTTGAGGACTAAAGAATCTTTGTACTGATGTTGCCGTATTTCCCCTTAAAGTGCTTCCTCCCCAAGCCTCTCACTTCCCCATGAAGCATCTATGACAGGAAACGGAAGCTAGGTGGTGGGAAAAGGGAGGGATACCATCGGTGTCTCTCTTATTAGGGAGTACAGGTTTCTAAATTCTTTGAGAGAGCTGAATCACCTGCCCACTCATCCATCGGGCGAGCACGTACATGGAATAACTAGACAGTTTGACAAAATGGGGGTCATCCACTGCATTGGGGGAGAGCTCCGTCTTCTCCGAGTGCCTTTTGGAATGAACAAGAATGTTATTTGGTTAGGTAAGAGGAGGAGGGTTGGAGAGACAACAAGTGGCTGTTGAGTTGGCGGACAGTATCTGCCACAGGCAAGGAAGAGGAAACAATGTAATATCCATCCTCATTCTTTAGTCGGCCATTTATCCCACTGATGGAAGTGCTTCTTGCTGTTGCTCTCCCAGGTACCTGAGTGTAATAGGACTGTGGCAAATGTAGCATCTTCTACTAGTGGGTATATATCATAAGGCCCAAGAAGTTCATCTGAAACGTCTACCTATCTCAGTTTCTCTATCTGCCACTTAAGATATGGCCCCCAGCCTTCTAAACTAAAACTCTTAACTGCGGAAAACACAGTAAGGAGCTCTCCATCCTGAAGTTTATTTCTTTCCTGCAAATCAAATAAGATATTGATCTTTCATCTCTGGAGAAAGTCTTTCATTGGAACTTTGATGCTCCAATTCTCATAACAAAGTCCCCAACAAAGAAAATATGATCTGGTTTTCTTACCTTTGAAAAAAAATCTTTCTCAACTATAGAGGCTCTCCTTCTCTGTGAGCTGAATGTTTATACTCTTCCTTCCTTCCTGGGGTGCTCTGTTTATTTACAGATGAGAGTTCAAGGTCATCCAGCCACATAGTCCTCAGCTCCATCAAGATCCTTTTATGAGGAAAAAAATAAAATCTAGCTCTTGTGTAAATGATCAAACCCTTGTTTATCAGAGACTTGCCTTATGTTATCAAGGTTTGTTGTCTCATTTATACCCCTTCTGTCTCTTAGGAGGGTGTTATAAGGTTTCATTGTGGTGTTTAATACATTCTAGAAATCTCCCACAAATGTTAAGTGCTATTGCTCCTTGGGTCATTCCCCATTTGCATTAATTTGACTTCTAACATCCTCCATGTCTCTAGCGGGGGAGTAGGTCCCCTCAGTATTTTTTAACTTCTTAGAGAAAAAAAAAAAAAAGATGCTCGTGGAGTAAGGTCTACTTTTCTTTTTTTTCTGTCTTTTTTTTTTTTTGCATTCATATGTCTTTTAAAATCTTTCTGGGAGGCCTTGATTGAGTGACCTGTAAAACAGTGACTTCGAAGAGCTAAAAAGCTTAATGTATAAAATATTTGATTATGGATTAAAGAATAAGATAGCAGGCATATAGTTTATAGTTCTCAGCATGTATTTATCCAAACCATTTGAAATTTCCAGACTGGCTTTTAAAAATAAAAATAGCAGGAGTTGTTTCCAGGGAGTCCAGTCTGATATGGGTGGGGACCTACCAAACTGCTGGGATTATCAGTGCCTGGTCTATGAGGTGTATGGATTTATGTATTTCTAGAGCCATTTATGACTTCTGTTTGTACAGAGTTAACTTTAAAATTTTACTGTGTGCAGTCTTTGGGGGAAAGTCCTTCATAAGAAGTATGAAAATAGAAAATCCTCATTTCAGGCATCGAATGACTATAGCTTTCCACAAAAGAAATACGTGAACATCTCTTGTCCAAGACGAACAACACATCAAGAAGAGGGAACACGTCAGACTGATTTGCTCTGTTCCCTGAAGACAGTAGGGTGGAGGAAGCATAAAGAAAACAAAAGGCATGTGCACATTAGATGGTGCAAGGAACTGGTTTAAACAAAGCTTTGAACGCCCCAATCCCAACTATTCAAGCTGTCAGTTTTTTTTTGTTTTGTTTTGTTTTTTAACTATAGTCACACCTCACAACAGCTGAATTTTTTTCACCTCTGGCTCCAAATAGGTGGGGAAAACATCCATTTCCTACCAGTTGTGGTTGCTGGTGATGAGGGCAGGGTAGTGGATGGGGAAGTGAGCACCCGTAAGTAGGCACGAGGGCTTACCATACAGCTGTTAGCAGAGAAACATTCTTAGACAAACCAGTGATTGTAGGTCATAGGCTGCGTGTTCCATGCTAATAATTGCAAAATCCATTGCTGTCCCCTTTGAATTTTTTTTAATAAAAGACTATTAAAACAGAATAAAAGCTTAATAAGTAGATTAGTTAGAACAATAGTCCTCATGAGAATGTTTTGATTCTGAGTATAGCTGCTAAAGATAACCCTAAATGCAATCAGGTTTAGCTCCCTGCATGTGTGAAAGGAAGGTAATACCCTCAGAGATTTTGCCAACAGATGACATTATTTTTTAAGTATCTCTTTCTACATTTAAATTAGTCTTTCCTCTGGGCACCAGCAACAAAACCTTTGTTAAGAATCACCAGAGAAACAGAGCTCTGAATAAATGCTCAGTGGAAAATTATTTTTGAGAATTTGGTTTTAGATGTTTCACATCAAAAAGATGGATGGCAGTGCATCCAAGAGGGAGTGCTTTGTGATTCTTCTCTGTCCTCTTTGGAATTTTAAGGATCAAAACTCCCAGGGTGGCCAGAGATAAGGACAAAGAGAGCACTGCAATTTTACTAAACATATACACATTATAAAGGGCAATGTGATCCAATGTCAGGGTGGGGTAGCCACATTCTGTCCTCTGCTTCATTTTTATTAATTCTGTACCCTTTCACCAGGTGTATTCAGGTTTTCCTCTCTATCTCTCTGTCTCTCTCCCTCTCCTTCTTCTCCTCCTCTCCATCTCTCTGCCTCCCTGCCCCTCCTTATTTTTGATTATGTATATGAGAAGATCTGTATGATACTCAGAAAAATCCCATTCATAGATATGAGTCCAAATTGTCACCCCAGGTTACCGAGCTGTTCTCAGCAGCCTGCTGGGCAGTTCTAGCATATTCCAGAGAACCCTTACTCTGGTCTCTTTGGCCATCCTTTCTTGCCATGTAGCCTTGCCAGTTCATTCTTCCTCCTTTGTTAGTCTCCTAAACCATTACATTCACTCAGAAACTCAGGCTCCATTTAAATAGAGGAAATGAGCAAGCCTGCACTGCCCAAGCACATGAATTTATGAATTCCCCAAATGAAGTAGCAGAACTCTTGATTTGCCTGTCCAAATGTGACAGTAAATGTGGCATCTTGACTTCTTGCCTCCCGTATTTAAATTCAGCCTTTAACCCCACAGTTATTTGAGTATAAGGAGTAGAGATGCAACACGTCATAATATAGTTTGGTGACAGACACACACATCCTCACTCCACAGCCCCATCATGATCACTGCTGGACATTTACTTTGTTAAGTTATTTTGAGAGAAAAAAATTATTTTGAGGCATTTTTTTAATAGCTCTGAAAGAATTATAAAAGCATTTGAGGATTCAACAGCAATGTGTCAATTTATGCTTATTAAGCATAGTCATAAAACTGGCTAGGAATCAGTCCCTGTTATTTCATAAAGACAGAATGTTATAAACTAACATTTTGGAAATGTTTTCAGAGTCAACTGGAGCCACAGTCATCTGGGTCACTCTGTAGTAACCCCATATATGGGGTCTCATCCCAAGAGTTCTCACCCACAGCTTGGTGAGGCCCCTACTAGTTCATATTCTCAAAGTACCCCAAATTTTGACCGCCTTAAGAACCATGAAGCTGGGCCTCCATGGTGACTGCAGGATAAGTCTCAGTACTGTTACCCTGGAGGTAACAGGCCTGAGTTTGATCTCAAGCCAGGAAGCTAACCCACATATAACATGGCGGACCTATCCTATCTCACCCACTGCTCCCCTCAACAGTGTATTTCAGTCAATTTGACTGTTCTGCTCCCCACTCTGTCTCTAGAGAAGCCTCTTACCCCCATACCTGTGGCCTATGCCCCTGTTCTTCTATGCATAAATAAATAAATCTTAAAAAGAAAAAAATCATGGAGCTGTTATTGTATTTAATATTGAGATTTTAATATCTGTCTGTATGAATACATATGTAATGTCTATTTACCTTTAGTTTTAGAGTCCACCTCATATCATGTTCCTCCATTAGAACATCTACAAAAACATGTATATTATCCAGAAATCAAATTCAAAACTGTGGATATATATATCAAGATTGTTCTAAGAACTATTACAGACAGAATAGCTACACATATTTTCTTAAAATTATTTACAATTCTTGAGCTATACACTCTGGTTATAATATAAAGGTTACAAGCTCCCTGAGAGATAAACACTTAAATAGTCATGGTAGTTATCCTTTATTAAGCTCACTCTGGGCGCAGCCTGCTGGGATAAATGTCTTTTGTGTTTTAAGTCATTTAATCCTCACAACAAACCTGTGAAAACAGGGCTTGCATTTCTGCTCTCATGTAAGATATCCATTCTTCAAAAATATGGTGACATACAGCATTGTGTCCTACAAAAAGACTGGGATAGACAATGGATGTAGGTGGGGGCCAGCTGTTCAAATCCAGTGCAGCCTGGGAACCATAGCATCAGCAACACAGTGACCATCCTGAAAAACAAAAGGTTAAAAGCAAATTGGTTTAAGTGTATGGAAGGTATAGGTTGCCAAGCTTTGGACACAGGAGCAAACTACACTCCCATCAGAAGCACCCCAGGATAAATTTTTCTAGGCAGCACAGTGCTTGCATGAGCCAAAGTAGGAAGGTGGGTGACAGTCGGCAAGAGGGTGGGGTCACCATCCCATTATTCTGCATCTTGCTGCGTTCAGCTGCATTTTTGTTTCCATGCTGTCTTCTCTCACCCAAAACACTAAGGTTCTGGGGAAAATTATGTATCAATGAAATTTTAAATTGCACTAGCATTCTTTCATTTGCCAGTGCTCTATCAGCCGATATGCAGTGAAGAAGCACCTGTTAGACGCACACTCTATTCTAGTGTAATCATGTCTTAGATGACAAATATGAGCTGCAGATGTTGGCATTTTGGAGGGGAGCAGTTTCATTTGCCCTGCCCGTCCCCTTCCTGCCCTATTTTTCTAGTCTTCGCATGCAGGGGAGAGACTTGTGTAGGTATGCTTGTGGCTTTAAGCAAAAATAGAGCGAGTGATGTGTTTGTCATTAGGAGGCAGTACAGAAATCAAAAGAAGACATATTTTGAATGTAATGATAGAGCTATAGAAAGGCTCCTTTTTCTTATTCTAAGCTATCATAATAATAACTTTTATCTCAACTTTTCAGCTTGATGATGTGTTAATTCATTGGTTACCTTCAGTGATATTCACTGTCACCTTGTTAAAAATGTCAGGGAGGTGTCACCAATCCCATGAGGACAGTGGAATGACTCTTCTAGAACTATACTATGTACGTTACTAGCAGTGTCTGAGATATGCTTTATTCCTTGCCCTCAGGCTTGACTTGAATGGCTATCGGGCTCCAATGCCAAGAAACAGAGCGGGTTATGTTATATTATTGCAATTAAGAAAGCTGACAGTACTCATTCCTGTGGGAATAATGCCCTGACTTGGTGTGGTTGAAATGACGTATTATTAGGGAAGGTCAAGCTCTGTGTCTTTAAAGGGACTCAGTGGTTGGAGCTCTCTAATGTCAGGCAAGATGGACTGGTGGTTTGGACTATGAGTTTGCATTCAGATATTCCTGGGTTCATATGGTTGACTTTCTTAGCAGTTTGGTTACTTAACTTACATGATCTCAGTTTCCTGACCTGTGAAATGGGAATAGTAACTGCCCAGAGAGGGTTGTTATTGACAGAAAATAAAATGTGCATGTTAATATGTAGTATAGAACAGAGTAATGTTTAATGAAGTTACATTAGTAGTAGTATTATTAGTATTATTAGAAGTTATTTTAGAAAAAAACAGATTATAAAATGCAAATATAACGTATGCGTTTGCAGAAGTTATAAATAAAAATCTACTCATAAGGTGGAGAATATTTTCTGTTTATGCATGTATATACAAATTACTGAACTAAATTTTCTGCTGACCTGTGTCAAGTAAAATCTTTGTTCTGTGTACTGAATTTTTCAGGATCCAGGGCTCTGTGTGTGCTGTGTGTATGTTCGTGCAATCTATCATTTGTAAATTCTCTAATAAAAAGAATTGGGAGAACTTAGACTCAATGACAAAAGGACAACAGCATTCAATTTTCTTACCCCCTTTGCATAAAAATATCTGAAGTAGCTACAGTAAAAGATGTATTCATCAAAGTAATGAGCTAAAGAATGGAAAACAATAGGGAGTGGGGAGAATAGACTATGAATATTTCAACCACCAGAATACATAGTGCTTTCACTGAGCCTCAATATTAGACTCCAGGTTTCTCAGTATGTACATGATTTCATGATATTTGCATAGTTTTGGTGACTGTTTGTTCTTAGCAAAATGGGCATAGGAGCTGGAGAAACATAGATGTTACTTGGGTAGATGCTTTGCACCAAATTTCAAAATACAATTTTTGTGTCCATTATATTTTTAATCAGGGATACAACCTTATGGCCTGTGAGATGTTCTAGATGACTTTTCTTGATGATCAAGGCTTCCATGGATTTTCCATGCACACATCTAATAATGACCATGGGTAAACGCCAGCAGCACAGCTCTGGAACCTCATTCAGTGTAGATGCTTTCCCCTTGGCAAACTGAGGCCCAAGCACGTGACTTTCAGGAAGACTTGTTCTGAGCAGAGTTGGGGGTCCTCTATTTCACAGACAAGCGTTCTGACCCATCATTCCGCTCAGTTAGCTGTCCGTAGATGCTTCGGCTTACGTTGTCTCAGGCAGTACTTTCTGAAGAAGCTGTGGGTGGTGATTTGTGCCATCAGTTATGGAGAGCTGATCTGTACGATCAGAGGTAAATCTGGCTGTTACTCTTTTTGGTTCCTAATGAAAGTTTACCTTCACAGCTGTGAATGCAGGTATATATGCCTGGGCCTGTTTCTCTCAGGGCAGGATTTGATAGACTAGTGAATACACAAGTACACCAGAATATATTACCTGAGTACCAAAGGGTGAGATAATAACATGACAAATAATTCAGAAAGGAAAAACATCAGTCAGGAAAGTGACTGAAAAATAACACAAAAAATTAAGCAAAGTAAAAAGAAAACTATGCTGACTTGCATGACAAGCATCATCTAATGAAAGGAACCATGCCAAGTTTCTTAAAAGCCACCAGTCAGTCGCCCCCAAACCACCCTCTCGAAACAGACAAACTAAATTCTAGAAGATATTACACAGCAGCTGCTAACTTTGTTTATTGGCGCTAGCCATGTTACCAGTGAATGGGTGCCATTTCTCGTATGGCTATTCTGATGTCTACACCCATTGGCAAGCCTCGATAAAGTAATTGAAATTGTATTTTATTGTTTAACTTCATGCATATTTGATGGGAAATATCTACTTAGTATTTTTTCACATTTTTTTGGTAATGTGTTTATACTGCTTAAATACTGAAAAAAAATGTTATTCTAATTTCAGAATAAAATATGGTGCCCATGAACACTTTTGTTTGGCTTGCAGACCAAAACAAGTGATCGAGCAGGATGCTGGTTTTCATAGTTGTCTTTTGGAGATACACTGAAATCCAGACGATCTCACCCACACCCTTGATGTTTGCTCCCTTAGATATCCTGAGCACCCGCTGTCTAAATGCACTTCAGAATGCTTGAGGTTGCTGGCAAGACATGGCAGGCAGGCTTCTATGCTTAGCATAAGGGTGTTTGTGGGGACATTAGAAAATAATTTTCAATCACTGAAAAAAAAAATTCAAATCATAGTTCAAATGCTCACTTCCAAGTTGGCGGTCTCAGAAAAGGAGTAAAGTTGAGAGACCCCAATTGAATTCACTGCTTCTATTAAATTTGAACCCTAGAGACACCTTCCTGCAAATACTTTTTCTTGGGGGTGGGGAGAGTGTAGAACAATTCATATTATACATACCCTTCTCCTGACCTGTCTCTTTGAACCCTGCAGGCACTTGACAATTGATGAATAAAATAATACCGTGTGCTCTTGGGGCTACTGCAGACCCTTTTGTGTCTATAAAAGCTCTCATTTTTTCCGACATGGGAGAGGATACAACATGGAGAGAGGCTGTGTAGAAAAACTGAGATGGCATGGTCTAAACCCCAGGGGCACTAATGACATTGTAGCCACAGAGCAATGTTAGAATGTTCTATAATGATGTCATTAGACTCCTGAAAAAGCTAACTTATTGCTGACTAGAATTTCTCTATTACTTTCTCTTTAAAAGAGGAATAAACTCCAGGGTGTATGGCTGTGTGTGGGTATTGACATTGAATATCTGTGCCTCCAGTCACTCTGCCGGAGCAGGCTGACCTTCCTGCTTGCAGTTTAGTCAACTCAGCTGCCCTTTTGATGGAGACAAATGAATTTCCAGGATTATACAGGTCAGGTCACCTGGGGTCAGAAACTGATTATTCAGTCGGGGCATCACCTCTGTTATACCTTGGCATCTCTGAACATTTATTCTTTAGGTTCTGACCTTTGATTTGGTGTCCCAAAATGTTTACCCTGTGAAAGTACATATGCAACTCAAATACAGAGGCCCACAGCTGTTGCCTATAACCATTCAGACCCTTCTCCTGAGGAAGAGACCCAAAATGGACAGTCCAAAACATGCATCGAAAGGCAGAATTTGGGCCCTCCCTGATGGCACAACAGGTTAGAGTGCAGCACTGCAAGCCAGCCACAGCCGCTTCAGTGTGAGTTCGATCCCCCCCCCCTGGCCTGGAGGTGATCCACATGGTGCAGCAGATCCTTCCTGACCTGCCCGCTGCTCCCCTCAGCAGTGTACTTCATTGATCTGCTGTTCTGTTCCCCACTCTGTCTCTGGTGAATCCTCTCACCACCCCTGCACCCCTGTCCTGTACCCCAGTTCTATATGTATAAATAACTCTTAAAAAAATTAAAAAGAAAGGCAGAATTATGGTGGTGGGGGTATTTAGTAAGACATCAAACATTCAAGGCCAATATTATGCACCATATTAGCTTTGTGACCAAGGGCAAGTTATATCATCTCTGTGTGACTCAATTTCTCATCCTGTAAAATGGGGACTTCACCAGGCCCTCCTTCTTGGCATGGAAGGGTTGAATGAGTATGTAAAGCACTTAGGAAGTATACTCAGAGATGGTAGGTAGTAGCATTGATGGATGCAGGTGTAGGAGTAACTCTATCTAGGCTTTTATCAGAGAAGCATGAGTTAACAGAAATGTAATCTTCCAAAATCCAGTATTTAGATTGTGTTTATGTACTAGCTGGTCACATTGTCAGCACTGAAGCTGTTATAAATGTCTCCCTATCAAAACACCACAATCTTTATGTTGTTGGTCTGTTTAAGCTCTAGCCCCAGACAGTTCCAAATTTGCATTCCCCACATTTGCATTCCCTATTTCACTGTCTCACAAAACAAATGCAAGAAAGTAAATCTTCAACTTAGAACACCCATTCTGTCAAACCAATATGCTGCCCAGTGAATGGTGGTGGAAAAAAAAAGGAACACATCAGCCCAGTCATATGTAAGTCCTCGGAAAATATCAAGTAAGTCCAATGCCAATAGGATATAATGAGATTTTTTTTTTAAGGGATGTTGTAGTTTAACAAGACTGGCATGGTTTATTAATGGCCTGTGCCTCTTCTGAATTGGGAAGATAAAGTATCTTGTTTCCTGTTGTTTGGTGTGATACAGAAAGGCTTTTGCATATCTGCTGATATTTAAATACATCTGAGGTTGTTGACTTTGACAACAAATGGCCACATGAGGCTCAGAAGGAAAGGGGAAAAGAGACTGCTCTTCTCACAAGAGAGACCACCATCTTCATGCAAGGTGGTCTGTCCAGTCTCTCCATTGACAATGTCAGACTTCTAAAATCATGGATATGCACAGCCTATCCTCCTACCAGGGGTGAGCTCTACCTCAGACAAGGTGTTCAGCTTCATGCCACTGTGATATCCAAGTATCACCAGCATGTGCCAGCTTCAGTCATGATATCCTGGGGTCGCTTGAAGGTGACTTGTATTTACTTGCATTTATATGTTTTCTTGACAATACAGTTCACTGGTATTATATGAGTCCATCTGGACTCCCATATACAGTAATTAATGGTATAATATTCCATCTCTGCTGCTTAGAATTTGGTGACTTTGTTTCAAAGATTGAATATATTTCTATCAGTATGATGGGAAAGAAATGATAGGCCTTAGCTCAAAGAAGACAAGTGAAATCTGGTAATATTCAGTATGGAATAAAAAGCAGTGGTTGTTAAATGAAGGAGTAGTGTTCATTTTTTTTCTTTTTCTTTAAAATATTCATTTATTTATGCATATAAGAACTGGAGTACAGGTCAGAGGTGTGGGGGATGAGAAGATTCAGAGTAGGGAGACAGAGAAAGCAGATCTACTGAAATACACTGCTGAGAGGAGCAGTGGGCAGGTCAGGAGAAGTCTGCTGTGCCATCTGGGTCACCTCTCTGGCTGGGGATCAAATGCATTAACCTGTTGTGCCACCAGGGAGGGCCTGAGAGTAGTGTTCTTGTATTAATAGGTTAGGGAAATGTTGTTATGTCTGTATAGTGTTTTACAGTAAATACTTGCTACTTTCTATGCTTCCAATCACTTAGTATTTGTGTATGTCTTAGGTTCCTGGATCATATAGAAATGGCAGAGATAAGACTGATTTTCAAAAGCTTTGGTGCATTTACTGAACCCATGCTTCACACCTGGGAATAGGCAATGTTATTTTTAGAAAAATAAGAATGCCTATCATTAAAGTCCTGAGTTAATGTAACAACTCATATGTGTTCACATGGCACATGGTTTTATACATTTTGTATACATATTCTTTTCCAAAATATGGACATTTCAAGGATCATTTTAATGACGGGCCCATTCCGTGATCTTTGTACTTTTTCGAACTCTGTTACCTTCACTCCAAACTTCAGGCTTTTTTCTTTCTAATCTAAGTTTTTTTCTTTGAAATTAAACCTCTCTATCTCACCACTAACACCAGGCTTTATTGATTCTCCTTTGCCAAGCGCTAAAACAATGACCCCACAATTCAGTTCTCAAAAATGAGAAAGTGAATATGAGGTTCTTAGTTTACTTGGGAATATACAGGTTCTGTAAGAAAGGGGAACTTAGTATAGCTGTACATAATTCCAATTTCTAATAACTCCTACTCAAGAGGACATTGATAAACTGATAAGTAACCTTGAAAATGTGTACAATGCAATATGGCAAGTTTAAAACTATTCTGTCACATCTCGAATATGTATATTCCTACCTGCCAAGGAGGGGGGTGACTGTGGTTGAGGGTTATGAGATCAGGAAAATCTTCCTAGAAAAAATGGCAAATTTAGCTTCTTGTTCAGAAGCTAAAATAGTTTTGGGTGACATTTTTATGAAAAGTGACTGCTACCTGTGGCTTTACTTTGCATTCATATCTCATAAATAATATGTTTTCAATAATTCACTGTTTCTTTTGCTGGAAAAATGCTTCATGAAATTAAACATGCATTCTCTCCTTTCTGAAATGTCCTTGAAAAAGTTGAGGTTGTATTAGTTCTTTATTATGAATCTAATGCTTTTTGTCACCAAGAAAAAGTCAAACTAATTAAACTATGTGAGAACAGAACACCTAGAAATGACCTCTTAGAATCAGCTGATGTTGTTAGCTAATTCTTCCAACTAAATGTATGCATGTTTAACAATAGGGGAACTAGCCTTTCCTTGACCTTTCCTTCTTTAGCCTATTCAGACTCTTGCCAGTCGCATCTGAAGGACAAAGGGATGTCACCAAACCTCATGTTCATCCCCTGTGTAACAACCCTTAGTACTATTTAATGATATTCCAGAATGTTTCTAGTTATCTCAGCGTATAAAATAACCTGAAGTGCTTCCCTAAATATAGTCTATTTTAATTACACTAAATCCTAAATGAGATTTTATAAGACAATACATAAAACATTGAATTTAATTTTAAATAATTGCATTTATTTTTACTATTATTGAGGCTTTTACTCATTATATCATGCATATCTTTATGCAGATATGCAAGAACATATTTATCATGACATAATATTGGAAAAGACCAAAGATAACTGTATTTGTTTCTTCAATTTCACATATTATTATTTGTGTGACTGATAATGTTTTCCTGTTTCTATTGGTTGGTAGGCAGATCAGAAAACTTTTACTCCCTTCCACCAGAATCAATGTACCTTTATGACATATACTTTGAATACTAGCATTACCACTATTTTTTTTTTCATATTTTTCTTAATCTTTTGTACCACCTAAAAAGCATGGTTGTTTATTATATCAGGTTTTTGAACAGAAACCTCTATAAGAAGATTCTGTTTTAGACCAGATACAAAATAAATAATTTAAAATATAATTGTAATCAAAGAATATAATGTAAACCTACTTACTGTAATACCAGAGATTTTAAGATAGATTTAAAAAGACTCTGTTTCAAATGATTGCTCTCTTTCTGTAGACTTAACTTTTGTCCCAAGTTACTACATTGGTTATAATGGAAGAAGTGGTTGTAGTCTAAAAGTGCATCAATAGGCACTTGAGTACATTGAAATATTAATTGCAGTAAAATCAAAATGTGACAAGTAAAATCATGATGCAAAATAATATTTGAAAACAGAATAGTATTTCTGATAATTATAAAAAATTTAAATGTCAGGTTACCGAGAACAGATTTTCATACACACACCTAACACATACCCAACCTAAAGATTAAAATCCTCTGAGGTAAAATTACAACTATTTCCATCAATGAGGTGACAGATGCAGTTGTTATTTCTTTTAGTTTTGTATTTTATAATAGATTGTATAATTTGAACATGATCTCTTTCTGACCAGGAGACAAATTTGCTTTAAAAAGTCCGATATGACATATTTATTGCTACACATACAACAAATAAGCCCCACCTCAAAATAAGCTATAAAAAAGGGGCTCCTCTATAGTCAGTGAAGGTACATTCTGTACTTCAGTGGTGAGGATATAGTGTCTGGAGATTGTGCAGTGAGAGCATACTCTACGAGTGGAACCATTCTTTCCTTTCCTCCGTGTTCCTATATCCCTCTCTGTTTCTCTTATGGCTTTTGCCACCATGCAGTCCACTTATTTATTAATCTTTGATTTCGTCCCCAAGCCCGTGTTAATTTGCATTTCACTTGAGGGAAGGAGAGAATTTATATTTATGCCCTTTACACATTTGTAGGGTGAGTGAGTGTGCAGTGAGTGAGTGAATGTAGAGAGGAAACCCTTACTGCCAGTCAGACCAGAGGAACAGCAGACAAGACGCTTTCTCTCACAGCCAGTTTTCTTGGCTGACTTTGTCTGTATAATTGCCTCAAACCTGTATTTCCTTTACCTATCTAGCTTCAGCCTAAATGTTGAATATTGTATTTTCCCTCAAAGAATGTCAATAAAGATTTTATTTTTTTTCAATTACAGTTGCAGGGAATGTTTCCCTTTAGGAAAACCAGAATTTAATAACTTTTCTTCAGCAAAGTTGACAATCTCTTTATTCTTGCCATGATGACTGTAGTCAATCAGTAGTCAGTTAGAAGCCAAGCTGAACATAAAGTGATTAAAAGAAAACCAAAACACAAATGCACCCTCTTGAAAATCTAATCACATTATAAAGCTCTAAGCATGAGTTATGAGGTAGCTGTGGCTGCCTGGGTTTTGATGAAGTACCTATAATTTCATATCAGCTGCCACAGGACTATTTCCTATAGCCTTTCTGACTTCTCTCTAACTTTAAAATGTGATTTACCCTGTTATCATCTACTTATGCAGTCTTCAAGATCTACCTAGGAAAAAATGGTATTAATAATATGTTAAACTGTATTGCTATAAGATACTTATTTTTCCACATTCATATGGTGAAATTCAAGTGATAAAAATAAAATAGGTAATTTATTAGATTTCAAAGTTCTGGCTGTTAAGATAAAAGCATTTTCTCAATTCAGGCATCCTGGCATGAATTCATGTTATCAGCAAGTACTATAGATGTACTTCTTTTGAAAATATGGACATTATTTTTATTCAGTTTAGATTAGAAATAATAAGACTTATTTCAAGTTAAAGGAATACGTGATCATGATTAAGTTCAGTGTATTATAATCAAAATTCAACTCCTAACTGGTTCTCTCAACTGGTGCCGAATGCAAGTTTTTATTTTAGAAAGTGTGATTTAATAGGGAAAACCTGAGAAACTCGGTTCTTAGGCTGTTTTCCTGAAATGCATTATTAGAATTTGATGCTCAGTGACATTAAAGCAGTTTAGATCTTCATTTTGGCCCGAGGGGATACAGAAAGAGTTTGATGATATTGATGATGAATCTGTGGTATAGTTTCTGTCCCCACATGTAGAAACAGGAAAGCTGATCCTTTGTGCAGTGATCAGCGGGGTGAGACTCCATCTTTTCTGGGATAAATAGCACTTATGACTTGTGCTTTATCATGCCAGCAGCTCTTTTTCATGTCAGCTCTTTTCATTGGGAAGGTAGTCTTTATTATTAAGTGAACACACAATTTATAACCAACTAGTTAAGTACCACAAGTCACCTCTGCATCACCTCTGTCTTTTCCTTATCATCTTTCAAGACACGGGCTTTAGAGAAGGTGTCCTCCTGGCTGCAGGGGACACTCCTTCTCAGTGCTCCATAGGCTGTGCAGCCTGAATCATTAATTTCTCCCTTCCTTCAGCTACTGTTGGACCTCATTTACCTTGGGTTCTGTGCGTGGCATTGGGGCTGGTGATAAAGAAATGATCCCAACCTATATGCCTCTTACATACTTATAGAGAAAACAAGTACAAATATAGGATTTAAGGAAAAATGTATGGGGACTCTAACTTAGAATAGATTTAAAAATAAAACTCCTTGAGAAAAATAATAATAATAGGACCAAAAGTGAAGGGTCATTAGGAATTCAGGAAAAGATTTGGGGGAAAGGTTCAGGCGAAAAGGGATTTAAGATTTTGGAACAAATGAGGAACTGGTGGTTGAAAGAAACAAAATCATAGGCAAGAAGAGAAAAGTACAAATGATGCAGGCATTTAGGGGGCAGGGACAAGGAGGCTGCTGAGTTACAGTGACGATGTCACGCAGGTGCAAGGCACTGAGCTCGGTGCCCATAGTGTCCAGGAGGTGGCAATGCCAGGACTCAGAGATTCAAACATGTCTCTAACATACACCTTTGCATCCCGAGTCACAATGACTTATTTTGTACCAGCTCTAAGTCTTTGACGGGCATGTTTGATAAACCCAGTATCTAACTCACTACTCCACAGATTTAGGTGGTTGGTACATACTAAGGAATAAAGCTCAATTGCTTCTGTGTTGTAAACCGTCTTTCAGTAAACTATGTTTACTATCTTTGTGCCTCTGGAAAGCAATTTTGCAAAAATTATAACAAAAGGAAATTGTGATTTAAGTTACTATGCCATGTATTTCTAAGCTCAATTTTCTGTTTGTATATTTGCAAACAAAAATGATGTTAAATTCAAAAGTTTTTACTCTATAATTGATGTTTTTGAATTGTTTAATTCTAAACACAGCCCAAAGTATACTTCTAATAGCATTGAATCATTTTAGAACTTCCCATTTATATCCATGTTGTTTATCTTTTTTATTAACAAAAAGGTGATTATGAACTAGGTATAGTTCTGAAAGTTGTTTTTTTTTTTAATAACAGTATTGTCATAGATATCTTTCTATTTAGTCTGTATACCCTAGCTCTTTTCTTTAATGCCTCTACAGCTTTTCCAGAGAAGGAGGCATTCCCTGCTGGTAGGCTTTATCTTATATTTATTTTATTCAATGCTGAAATGGACATCTATGTACATATGCTTAATTCTTACAGCACAGATGCCTAGAATTAAACTTAATGGATTATAGGATACACACACACACACACACACAGACTCATCAGTGTTCTAAGTATGTGTTTGTATACATAGCTATATAGGTATATTCAGGCTATATATATATGTATGTATATAAACATATATAACACACACATACTAATATAGGTTCAAATTGCCCTCCAAAAAAGGTTGTGCCAAACTTATTAACCATGAGTAGTTCAAGAGTATCTTGTTTTCTATATGTCCTTATCAAAAGTTGCCAAGATAAAAGAAAAACAACTTCATCTCTATCAATTTTGTCCTGTGTTTAGATGATATACTTCACTTTACGTCCAAATCACTTATTCACTCCACACTGTGTCCTTTCTGCCTTTCTGGAATCCAAACCTCTGTTAGGTGGGTTAGTGCTGTTTTTGTTCAGTGAGAGAAAGAGCTTACACACAAAGAGAGAACGATTTTTCTTAGAGCCTGTTGTTATGGATGCAATATCCTCTTTTACTTCTCTGTAGTTAATAATTATAAGCAATTTTGAATGATTCTTTGTGGATTCTGGCAAGCTCTTCCCTTTGAGGTAGGCATTTCTCTGTCTTCATAACATTGGTATCCTTAAGAATGGTGCTTCTTTGTTGATTATTCCTATTTATATCTACAGGTAATCAATCAACAGAAAGCGCTCACATAGAGATCATTGACAGCTATGCTTCTTTGGGAGACCTCTCTGGAATGAGATGTTTGTTAGTATAGTCTCCTGTACTAAGGGATAGTGTATATGTAACTACATTTCTTTCTTAGCAGTTATCATTATCTGTTTAATTGCTTATATTTGTTTGGGTGACTATCTATCGTCTGTCTCCTCCATAGCTGTTACAAGTATGTCTGTGTCTCTCTTACTTTGACAGCCATCTATATTTACTTTGGTCTAGTTGCTTTAAGAAAAAAATGGTTCTTATGATGTCATTTGTCTTCCTGGTTGTGCAAATATCACCTCTCTTAGAAGAACAAAGTTCATGAGAAATAGCAATAATGTCCGTTATGTTTATCAGACATTATTGGTATATACATACCTGATTGACTGTAACACGATGGGAGGGAATAAATATATGTGACATTTGAAATAAATATTGTCATTTTTGTCCATGCCCCAAAGAGAATGGTTTCCTGAGATAGGGAAAGCCATATTTGTCAGGCATGAAATTTATATTCCTATGAAAGGGTCATCTGACATTATAATGAAATTCACAAAAACATGTAAAGAGGTTTGGAAGAAAACAAAATGTTCCAAAGTGTAGGAATAATTGATGCAATCATAATAATGCTAATTGTAATAATAATAAATCTATGAATGACCTGTCAGCTTCACTCTCTACCACATTGTACTCTTATTTATGATGATTCTAATGCACTTGGAAGTACTTTTATATTAAAAATGCATGCTGTAGCTGGCTAAAAGAAATGCCTCTTTAGTAGCTGGATACTCATGGTGTTTGCCTGTGGCTTCCTAAGCTTTAGAAAAGGACAAGTCATACAATCCATGTGAATGTGACAGTGGGACAAACCAGGGGGTCTGCTCTTGCAGCTGCAAGGGGATCACCAGGGCCAGCACATCTTCTGCAGTCATAATTCAGAAACAGGATCCTGCCCCACACTCAGATTTATTTTTCTGAGAAGAAACAGAGTGTCAACCCAGTCCTTTCTGGGGAGATCTTTAACACCCACTGGATTATTCTCCATGAGACAGATGGGCTCAGTCTTGGCTCCCTGTCCCAGTTGTTTGATGGTCTTTCCGAATGATGCTGTCTGGCTCCTGCTTCTCGAGTGTGTGAGCACCAGAGCAGCTTTGGCTAGCCATTGAAATAGAAGAGGAAGATGTTTGTATTGTGGAAACTCCCAGTTCATTCCCTGTGCCATCAAGCATCAAATATGCACTGTTTTGTATCTGCCTGGTCAAGAAAGAGGGCACACACTGACATTTTTTTCTTGGTGCAAATGACAGAATACACTAGCAGAATGAGTTTGTAACAGAGGAAGAGATGTTCTATGCTTGGGTAAAGAGCTTGCATTATATATATGTATGTGTGTGTGTGTGTGTGTATAAAAAAGGTTGTTCAGCATACAGATACCTTGTACATGCCAGGTGGGAAACAATGGAACAACGTAAAATATTTTATTGTGAAAATAAAGTGTGCTGTATGCTATAGCATGCTATTTTAAAGCATGCTATATGCTATATCATTTATATCTATCACGAGAAATCCTTTTCCCATTGTTAATAAAAATAATTAGTAACTATAATAGCCATAACAAGAATATCTATTTTTTATCAAGCACTCTCTGTACTGAACTATCTCAGTTAATCTATGAAAGTTCTATTAAAAAATATTCAGGTTCTATGAATATCACCATATTGTAGATGAAAGAGTCACTGATGTTTGTAGAACTAAAGCATTAGTGCAATATGACTAGACCCATTATCCATCACTGATAAGTGGAGAAGCCAAATTTGAACCCAATGGAGAACTAAGGGAGTCTAGATCGTCAGCTTCAACTGGTACCCAGGACTGACTCAGAGGATCCCATTCTCAAGAGACCTGATGTGGAATTGTTAGTCATCAATAATTAAGCCTGCCTTCTCATTACTGTCAAACTACAGCTTCAGAAACCAATTTGAAAAGAAAACTGGAATATGTATACTTTTGAATATAAATAGTATTTTTGAAAAGTGGCTGAAATATATAATTCAAGTGGAAAAAAATGAAATCAGCTGTCAAAATTAAAAGTTGCTCTTTTTATTTCCATATACTCCATACCTGCCCTGCCAAGTAAACTCTGCTTTCCCAGTTTCATGCATTTTCATTTGTATATTCCATCTTAAATCAATCAGGCAATGCTTTCTACCACACCCTTCATTCCTTGTAGCCCTTTATTTCTTGCTTTCTAATTTGACACTTTCCTGTGGAATCCCTGAGATGGTCCCTAAATACCGTTGGGAGGAAAAGCATGTTCAGTATATCAGTGGTTCCTATTTCTAATGATTTATATTTCACACTATCAGTCATTCTTTTTCAGAGCATTTTCACTCCTACATATTAAACTAATAACCTTCCATGTGGTCCCAAATCTTGTGAAAAAAAAATATATATATATAAAACTTTTAAAGCAGGACTCTTTATTATTGTTTAATTGTGGACTTTAACAGGAGAATCATGCAGTTGATAAAATTCATGATAGGTGAGTCATCAGTGACATCCATGATCATACATAGTATTAGTCTGTACATGACAGGTGATGCAAAGAAAAAAGCTGTTGCCAATATATAAGTTGCACTTGCCATTTGAAAAATGGGTAAATCATATACAGAAGATGGAACGCCAAGGCCCAATGAGAGAGCTTGTATGTTTGTTCAGTGAAGAGTCATGGTCGATGCCCAACTGGTACAATCTGATAGTGGTCAGTCTGTGGAATGGAGTAGCCTGAGTTCAAATCTGACATGACCACCACTATTAGCTTTACCTTTAGTAAGTCACTTATCATTGTCAGTCTCAGTGTCCTCATCTGTAAAATGGTTATAATAAGTGTATGCTTATCATCTGATTGATGTTAAGATTAAATTATATATTAAGCAGTTAGAATAGCATTTGTCATATAGAAAGACTTGGAATATGTTACTTATTCTTACTGCTTTCCAAGGCCTACATTGTCTGGAAAAGGACATCTTTGTAGTTACATTGAGTATACACACGTGAGAAGGGCAGGCCAGCTCAACTCTTTGAATGCTTAAGCAATGCAAATTCTTGGTTTTACAATGTAAAAGATGTAGAGATTTTATGTAGAGTCTATGATTGTTTTATGCTTAAATGATTCAGATTAGAGATGGAAAAGTCACTTGGATGAATAATGATGCATGACTTTATGACTGAAGTGTTTAAAGGAGCCGAGGCACATTTGTTAAGATTTATTTCCCCTCAGGCATCCAGTCTGCAGCCCAAAGGTTACTGTGTGTTTACCTGAAGGGCCTATTTTCTCCAGGTAGTGTCTGCACAGCAGTCACTTTGATTGAACGAGGGCTTTAAAAATGGAAACATGTTTACAGAGTAGAAAGACAGGTAGGTTTCGGCCTAAGTGGGGCCTGATGAGTTTCTATGGCAACCTCATTCAGTACCACAAGGGCCAGTCTCAAGGAATGTGATGACATTCAGAGATGTGTTCTGGAATTTTCTTGACGGTCACTCCAGCTACTAAAAATAAGAAAGGCAAAGGATAGATCTCTTGTAGCTTCACTGAGATGTGAAGCCAATCGAGGAGCTGATGCCTTAGATATTGAAGAGTATGGAGCTTCAGGAAATGAAGCTGAACACATTTTGGTGTGAGGAAGATCCTTCAGCGTAAAAGCCTTACTTCTCATTTGCCAAGTACCCGTGGAAATCCTGGGTGAAAAATCCAAAACATCCCAGTCTGATAACCAAATCTCTGCTTCTTGAAAAATAGTAGTCACATTTTTAAGACACTTCAGCAGACAACAGTGTACCTGGAACACAGGGAAAGTTATGCCTCTGCTTTAATTTTGCTATTGATGGTTAGTGATTATTCTCTGGTGATCTCAGAAAAAAATGCAAAATAAGCAATGTTTGGTTTGTTTAAACCAGCCGTTTTAAATCAAAATGGCATCCATGTAACATTTTATTTATTTACATATTTAGGGCATTTAAAATATGTCATCTATATACTTATGCTGTATAAATGTCAGAACACTTTTAAATTATGCATATGCTTGAAGGTTTATAGGTGACTATTTTCTGGAAGAGGGGGGAAAAAAAGCAACTGACTTTCATCATAAAGTAGAAAAGGGTGAAATGGAAGCATTGGTCAGGGGGCTGATTTATCTCCTGGCTTATTTATCAGGGTAAACTCTCCCAAAATACCAAGTGTTTTCTCTCTCTTTTTTTTTTTTTTTGGTCTATTGATACATGATTTTGTTCCCTTACTGTGCTAGCATTGAGGTTGAGAGCTCACAGATGTTTCTGTTAGGTATTTTAGGATAAATTCTAAGTGATCAAGTACTGTGAGTATAAGACTTAAAAAAATAATTCATGTTATCTAGTCAATTACATGCTATTTATAGTGGCAGAATTCACTATGGCAAAAAGATATGAAAATTTTTCTTCTTCTCCCTTCTCTTCTTCTTTTCAAATGGTACATTTTTATAAGTGTGAGAAAACAGTAGAATAAACAAATAAGCCAAGAAAAAAATCATTTACAAATATCCTGTAATCTTACCATTTAGCGAGAATCACTATCAACATTGTGAGAAATATGCTTCCAGGGTTTTTTTTTTACAGTTATATGTAATAAAAATTAAAACAATAATAATATTTATATAATACTCTGTGGCAAGCACTTCTTTAAATATTTTACAGTCAGTCCTCTAAAGAGCTCCATGAACTAGGTACAATATTATGAACGCCTCTGATGCCTGGAGAAACAGGACAGAGAGAGGCAGGGACTTCAACGAGATTAGAAAAGTAGAGAGAATAGTTCTAGAGGCAAAATCTGAGAACAACCACACTCAAGACCCCTGCTCCTTACCATTGTGATAGTGCATCTTGGTGTACTGTGAAACAATAAAAAGGCATCATATTGTTTTACAAATTTTCCACTTACTCTTTGCCATTTGCTCTATTTTCTTCAGTGACATTTTTTTTTCTGTTTCTCCTTGTGACTCCATCTAAAGGGCATGCATTGCATATTGATTGATTATAAAGATTTATTTATTTATGCTTATAGAACCAGGGTATAGACCAGAGGTGTGTTGGGTGAGAGGATTCACCAGAGACAGAGTGGGGAGCACAATAGGCACATCTACTGAAATACACTGCTGAGCGAGCAACAGGCGGGTCAAGAGAGGTCTGCTGTGTAGTGTGGGTCAGTTCCATGTGACAGGAATCAAACTTGTACTGCAGTGGCTGCAGCTTCATAGGGCTGTGCTTTAACCAGATGTGCCACCAGGGAAGGCCCCACATTAAATGATCCCCTATTGCTGGACACGCAGGCTGTGTCACGTTGCAGATGGTTACTTAATTGAGAATTTCTGTCTCTGTCCTCAAAACAGTAGTGTTGCAACTAACTCATGTACCAACTTTATTTGAAAAACAAAACAGATTGCATGTTGCAAGACGGAGCTGCTGGCAAAATACTCCATCGTGTCAGATTTATACAAACCCATCTCCTGTGTATTTCACCATGTCCTAGAAAACTGAAAACCATGAAAACAAGTGCTCATATTTTAAGGAACTCAATGACAGCTGATAAAATATTACATTTTCTGTAGCCATTTTTACATAAAGCTTCCACCTTAAAGAAATGAATTTGATGGGACTAGGTGGTAATTTTTTAACACAAGCAGTGACAAAATAAACACCATCTGGTAGTATTGACTTATTCCACAGGATTCTCATGCTGGGTGATTTTATTTCACTTTTTTTCAGAAATGGTTAATGACACATCTGGTAGTCAGCGAAGGTACACTTTGGGTGATTAAATATGGTCATAAGTTTACACAAAATGCTAACAGAACATTTTTCCCACTTTGTGTTACAAGCTATGGGACATGAGCTGCTGGCTAGTTACTCATTTTAAACCTTGTGCAAAATTATCTGTTTGGCAATAATTGAACTTTTGGAGCACTTCTATGTTATTTTTGGTCTTCTGAGAAGTAATCCAAGACAGGATTTGATATGCAAGAGGTTTATCTGGGGGAGTGCCAGCAAAGACTATAGGGAGATGGTGGAGAAGGTGGGCTGAGCCTGCAGAGGGCAATGCCAATCTGAGCCCGGTGACTGGAGAGAGGGAGAGAAGGAAGAATTCGTGGAGGAGTCTCAGAGTGGCAGTGCATTCTAAAAATGTGGCAGGCAGGATAATAGACAGTTGAGGAGTCAACATTGCCCAACAGAGCTTCCCCGTGCCCCTCAGAAATGGGCATGGACTAGTGTCTCCTTGGACTTAGCTACTGACTGAATGCAACTCATGCGAAGTCTATTCTCAACACAGATACAGTGGTAGATCAAGGGAGACAAAAACCACAGCCCTTCATCAGTTCTGTTCTCAGAGCAGGAGATCTGTGGGAAACGTTTGCATGCCACCACAAATAACCTATGCAGCAATGACAGAGAGATGAGGTAAGCTCATCATATTTATTTCTGTGTGTATTTTTAAAAAATAGGAAATTCAGTATTTTAAGTAATCTCTTCAAAATTGTTTCCATTGGTCTTCATCACAGGTTAGCATAGTTGAAAAGGTGAGCCCTGTTTATTTTTTTAATTGATGAAACAGCGGTGTGTAATACTGTATATGTTTCAGGTATACAGTCTTACAACTTGTCACTGACTACACAATGTTACCTTCACCACGAAAAGTCTAGTTTGCAGCCAGTCCAGATAATTGACTTCTCCGTTCCCATCTGCTAACCAATATATTTTGTTCTGAAAGTCTTAGAGTTTTGTTTTGTTTTGTTCGTTCATGTTTCATTTCTTTATTTTACATATATGAATGAAACCCTATGTATTGTCTTTTTCTGACTGACTTACTTCACTTAGTACAATCCTTTCTAGAGTTAACCAAGTTGTTGCAAGTGGCAGGCTTTTGACCTTTTTATTTTCCTTAAAGATTTATTTATTTATTCGTACAGAACTGGGGTACAAGTCAGAGATGCAGAGGGTGAGAGGATTCACCATACGCAGAGTGGGGAGCAGAACAGGCAGATCGACGAAGTATACTGCTGAGGGGAGCAGCGGGCGGGTCAGGAGAGGTCTGCCACGCCATGTGGTCACCTCTGGGGCAGGCGGGAATAGAACTCATGCGGAAGTGGTTTAAGCTTCTTTGTGCTGTGCTTTAACCCACTGAGTCACCAGGGAGGGCCCAGGCTTTTGACCTTTTTATAGCTAAATACTAGTCCATTGTCTATATTGATACCACATCTTTTTATCCATTCAGTGATCAGTAGATACTTAGCCAACACATGACTTTTGTAAATAACGCTGACATGAACATATTCTTTGTATAACTACCAAAATACAATAGCTGGATTATATATTTTTCTTATTCGTAATTTTCTGAGGAATTCCATGCCATTTTCCAAAGTGGCTCCACCGATCTAAATTCAGCTGGGCCGTGTGTTGATTAAATTATGTCAGCCCAGGGAAAGAGAAGAGTGCTTAACAGAGTTCTTACCTCTTCATCTGCTCTATGAAAAATCCTCAAGGGCTCCACTGCTGGTGGCACTAATTTTGCTTTGGGTAGAAATTGTTCATTTAGTTTGCTGTAATCCTTTGCCCAGGAACCTGGAGTCCTCTCCCCTGTATGAATAGAAAAATCTTCTGGAAATGGGAGAGGTGGAATTTAGGAAATAATGATTTTTGTTCTTTCAAAACTCAAAACATTTTCTGAGGGGCAGAAAAAAAAATAGATTGTGTGCTACATAGTGTTTCTTCTATGCCAGCCTTTCAGAATGTCATCATATTTAATTTTTGCAACCTTCTGAGGAAAGAAGGTTATGTTTTGTTTGTGTTAAGGTTTGTTTTTTTAACAGAAGAAGAAAGTGGAGATTGGAAAAGCCTGATGACTTTTGTGGTCACAGATTGGGGATTTAAACATTAGTTTTCTGTTAAATTCGTGTATAGAATAGATTTGACAAAAAATTTCTCAGCTCTGCCACTTACTTTCTTTGGGAAGCACTTCTACATGTACATATATCTTTCTTTACATCCTGAAGAGGATATACCTGCAATCTATTTCTATTTTTACTACTAAAGATTTGTGTGACTATGAATTAGCCATTACCTTCTCTGAGCCTAGGTTGTTTTTATCTTAATAAAAATCTATTAGATTAATAGCATTCGCCAACCTGCAGCCATTTTTCATCATCATGATTTGTATCAGATCCATAATGCCACCTATACTTAATTTGCTTCACATTTTGACACTTCTCCCCCATTTAACTTAAATATATATAAAATGAAAACATTATATTACTGTGCAGAATGAAAAAATAACAGGTAAAATCTTACATGCACATGTAATTTTAACATATAGCATGTATAGAGATAAATATACATGGCATATATAAGGTATATGTAATATAAGGTATAGGTAAGGAATGCAAAATGTGAAGATACTTTAGCAACAAACTAAGAACTTTCCTCCATAATGAAGGTAATCAGAAAATTTGATGGAAAATTAAAAACAAAGAATTTTCTGAAGACCCAATCTTATTTGACACTTTGTATCGATATCAGTGAAATGTTGACACCTTATATAATTTTGCGGGTGGCCCTTGTCCTACCCTTTGGAAGACCCTGAGGAAAAGGTTTGTAATAGCCACATTCAGTGCCATGCCCTGTGATGTCTACTGTCCTCACCTTCTTCACCTGTCTCCTTTCCCCTCATCTTTTCAATTGAAAACTTTGCAAGAACTATTAATCCTCTTGCTGGCAAACATGCTCTTTATTTTTTTATAGTTGGGCTCACAGGTAGTAAAAATAAGACTTAGGACAAATAAGAATGATTCCTTCCTCCTGCCCTGGGAGGTAGAGACAAGGAGGTAGGCAGAGTCAGATAGGCAAGCAGAGGCCTGAGACATGCAGCCGTGCCTCCCACCAGGGACTTTTTCCCGGGTGAGAGCAGATTAAATAATGTGTAGATGCCGGTGGAGCTGACGACATGCACTGTGTCATCCTCCGTCTCTCCAGACCTCTTGTTCTGCCCCAGCCCAGCTGCACACTCTTGTTATGAATGAACCCCCTCCCCCCCACACACACACTGCTTTTTATCTGATGGAATTTTAGAAAGACCATGGACTTACCATCAAACAGGCCTTGGTTCAAGTCCCATCTTCCTCCTCATCAGGACAGGGATGCACTGAGTCCTTGTTGGTAGGAGAACTACAAGTTCTCTAAGGGGGTCTCTGGGGAGATGTTAG
Organism: Condylura cristata; assembly: GCF_000260355.1. Lineage (NCBI taxonomy): Eukaryota > Metazoa > Chordata > Mammalia > Eulipotyphla > Talpidae > Condylura > Condylura cristata. The sequence continues at coordinate 22,586,384 of NW_004567127.1, read as the reverse complement.
AGAGAGAACCCCACAGATACAGGAGGAAAGGGGGAAAGGCATAGAAAGTGGGAGTATCCCAGACCTGCAGTCCAATCAGTTGTCCCTGACACATTGTCTTTGCTGCAGGTATGTGACAGGCAATGAAATATCTAGTTAGCAATCCTAACCACTGGATCTGAAATCCGAAGCCACCTGTGTAATTAAAGGATCAGCTATTTCTCTAGCACCATTTGAAAATGAGGGATACCACTTTCTTCTGGGTGAGATGATGTCTTCTTACTCAGCCATCTGCCTCCCCAGTTCATTGCTTAGTCCCACCCTTTATCTTCTCCCCTCTTGACACCCCCTCCCTATAACACCACTGTAGATATACCCCACCTATGTATGCATCTAAGGGAATCCTGCTCTTCACCCCTCTCTGGATTGTAACACCACAGTTGCTGCTGTCCTGATCTCAGCTTGTTCTCAGAGTCTAGAACGTTGTTTGGCACAAAGTGTTAGGCCAATAAATGTTTAGTGCACAAAGTCGAATGAATTGGCCCGAGGCAATTGCCCCCATTCACTCCAAGGTAGTGAATTAGTTCCTCGCTCTGGCTGTGTACTGCTGTCACCTGGGGCTTTGTTGGAGACACAGTTTCCAGATCATCGCCCCTGCAGAAGCTGATTCAGTTTGTCTTTGGTGAAGTTTAGGAATCTGTATTTTTTAATTAGCATCTCAGGTGATTGGACACAGCCAGTGTCTGTACTGATATATGGGAATTACTCCCATGGTGAATAGAGTTGAAGACAGAACCTCACTGTCAGCATTTCTATAGTGCAAGCAATTATTAAATATATACCCATAACTTAAAAAAAAAAATGTACCTCAAAGGCTTATCCAGTATGCTGTTGTGCTTTGGGGGGAAACAAAGTATATTTATTCAAATTGTGGTCACAATACAGTGGCATGACCAGCTCTCTTCAATCAAACACCTTTTTCCCAAGAAAAGGACAGATTCATTCAGTCAGCAAATGGAGAGGTGAACTGCTGAGAGGTTGCCCAGATGGCCTTTGGGCTTTCTTCTGGAATGGCATCGTACACTGGAACACGGTGGCAGATGGCCTGTCGTGTTGCAGAAGTGCTTGTGCCGGGAATGTAGCCATTGTGGGTTCTTCCATCGGTCCCCCTAAGGGCTGCCTGGTTGGCTTTTGTATATCAAGTTGGCAGTATGGAACAGAAATGGAGAGCCCAAGCTCAGTAAGACAGCCTGGGTCTGAATCACAGAATGGCCACTGATAAAGTGTGATATGAGGGATTTTCCACGGCCTCTGTGAGCCTCAGAGCATTTGTCTGCCATCAGGGATAATATTGTCCAGCTCACGGGTCTGGGATGAGCTTTCCGTATTGTATGCCTGGTGTTTTGTATATATGGTGCTTAAAAAGTGCAAATTGCATAACCTCTGGGAAGATTGACTCATATTATTTCCATTGTCAGAAACTGCCCTACCCAGTCTCCAAAATCTAAGGAATCTTGCCTCATTGGTCAAAAGAGGGACCATCAAGGGTGCTGGTTGGCCTTGGAGAAAGAATGATGGGATTAAAAAAACTCCCCTCCAATTTAATCAAACATTGGTAGTATGAAGCTAAGATCTTGATACATGAATTTTCTAGTTTCTGAAAGATGGATTGAGCTTCCAGGGAATGTTAGATTTGATTCCATTTGGACTTGATGCAAATTACACAGTTTTATCTGAGGCATAGTTGCTGTTATTGGAGAACTGGATAACTGACATAGCCAATGACTGATGCTCCTTCCCCTCACTATCATCTACCTTTAAAGAAACTTCTAGGCGTAAAAGGAAAAAAATGTTGATTAATGCAAGGGCTATTAGTTGCCAATGGAAGGCAAGGAAGGGACCTGCAGTGGGTGGTGGGAGACGATAGCTCATGTGATTATATAAGCAACAACAAAGCCAATGTGCATATAGATTTGAGCAGCCGGCTGGGCTTATGTGAGCACTGGTAGCGTGTCCAAGACACAGTAGGGTCGCTCACTCACCACACATGAGGGCAGGTTACGAATGGAAGTATCCCCTAGGGGTTCCAGTTCTCTATTTATTTTGCTTAAAGATGAAACTCAAGGAACCCAGCACAATTATTCTCTGTCACTTTAAACATAAATCATAGAAGCAGAACAGACCAATTGAGTGAAGTTTGCACAGCTGCATGTGTTTAAGATTTTTAAATGGGCACCATAAACCACAAGTTGAGATTTGAATGATAGCAGAGACCTACTAAAATCAACCTCTTAAATGGACGTGTCCTTGAATTTCCTTTACTTGTGCCATCTCCTCTGCACCTGCCCAATGCAATTTCTCATCCCAAATGCATCCTTTTAACATCCTGTGTGCAGGGCTTAGGGGCAGGCCCACAGGGGAACTCAGGATCTCAGCCATGACTATCTATTGGCATCACCTGGGCATCTTGACAAAACTGGTGCTGGTTGATTGATTGGGGGCGTGGTTGGGCGGCAGGCTTTTAAAATCTCCTGGCCAAGGGGGAGAGTCAGTATCCGGTTCTGGATCCGGGACCACCTATGCCTGAGAAAGCAACCTCAATTTCTCCAAGACTCCAGGTGACTCAGCTCTGTATTTCTTTTCCTTTGACAAATTAGTGGCAAATGTCTGACCCTGATGTTTTTTACATAACAACAAATGGCCTTGTTTTCATGGGAGATGCCTTTGTGATGAGTCTATGTACACTGTCATTGCTCCTCTTAGCCACCTGGTCCTTAGCATGCTATACTGTAAGTGAGCTCCAGGACAAAGCTCTCTTGGTGCAGGTAGGATCTGCTAGTTCTTTCTTTCCCTAGACTTTGGAGAACTGGCCCACCCTTAATGTCTAGGGGTACATGAATGACTTTCCAAAGTTATGATAAGTGTGTTAAGTGAAACTAAGTCTATTGCGCTTGTAAAACTGGGCCAAGTAATTACATTGTTCGTTGAAGGGAAGTTTAATGTTTGCATGAAAGGAAATATCCCCAAGATAAATTGCTTGTTCTTTCAGAAGCAGAAGCCAGTAGCCACCAAACTCCTGGTCACTTTCCAGTCACGTTATACTGAACAACCATCAATTTGGATATATTTCCAAATTCCCTATATTTTAATTGCTCAAGAGGCCCTTACACTTGCTTTGATATTCATTTTCCAAAGGGATACACACTTCTGTGCAGTTATATGGCTTCTCTGTGAGAGCAAAAGTCCCACCTTCAGCTGAATTCATTTAAACAGCAAACTTGTCCCGAAGGCAGAGGCTGCCATAGTCCACAGGTGGTGAGCACCTGAGACGGCATGAAGTAGCTTTTAATCACACAGAGGTGGGCACTTTGCTTCTAGAAAAACCCAGAAAGTGAAAAATCTTATGATTTGCAAGTTCTGCTGATTCTGTTGCTACTCCTTCCCAGTTTTGTTTTGTTGGACAGCATTTACAGGCAAGACGGAGGAAGGAGTGACTTCAAAAAAAAAAAAACCTTTTTAATATACACTGAGATTTGACTTTAATTTTTAGATGTCATACTCTTCACTGGATTTTTCTTAGCCATTTAAAAATGTAAACCTCTTTTTTAGATCTCTATTTGTACAGACATAACCAGTGGTCCATTTGCCTACACCCGCAGCGAGGGAAGCCTGTTTGGTGATAGGCATTTATGCTTTTCTGTGACCTGTGAATTTCACTTTGAACAGAGGCAGAGTTTTGTGTGTGTTTATCAGATGAGAACATGTAGAGAAAATGTAAAACCACAATGTCAAATCTCTTAAATTTTATTTTTAAAACAACCGACTACTTATGGCTTGTTAAATGGATTTTCCATTTAGAAAGTGATTTTTAAAATGCGTGGATTCACAGAAAAATGTTAAGTGTCCACATGGTACACAGATTGGCAACGATCGTGCGATGTGCGTGGAAGATTAGTATTTGGGAAACTTCTTTAGATTTGATAGCTGAGACTGTTTTCTTCGGGGGAAGAACACCTATGTTTTTGAAAACAAAACAAACAAAAAAACCTTATGTTTTAACACAGGTTGTGATTTTTTTTTTTTTAAACACCTCCAATTACACCCATAAATTCACCATCCACCCACTCACATGGTGCCAGCTGAGGTATGAAAAGCAAAGTAAGATGAGTTAAAACTTGAAATGACTCTGGACATACTCAGAGTGGATTCATTGGCCTCCTGCCCCATCTGTGGACAGAAGCAATATAATTTCGGGTAGTTCCTTACCCTTTCCTCTTCCTGTTTATTATCTTTCTTCTGTATGAGCAGAGTTGATAGATCTTTATCCCAAGTGGTGGGCCTCCTTTCCTTTGTGTGAAAATACTCAGTTAATGTTGAAACAAATCAATAAAAACAGGAAGATGGGCAATGAAAGGATTAGAAGTTATCCAAAGAATGGACTGAATTTTCTAAGCAAAAATGACGAGTTGTCCTGTGAGGTAAGGTTTCCATTAACTCAAAGCTGAATTTGTACTCGGCACCTCCTTTCTCTGTGACTCTCTGCCACAGCCCCAACGAGGTCCCCCAGGCCTCCTCTTGCTCCCTGGCGCGCCCCTCTCTTGTTCGCACCCCTTGGCCTCCCTTCTCCTCCAGCAGCCAGTAACATCTGAAATACAGCCTGTGGCTGCCCTGCTTAACTTCCAGAGCTCATCACTGCCCTGGGGAAAACAGCCGCCCCACTCTGTAAAGTAGTTAGCCAGCAGACACTGCAGGGTCTGGCCCCCACGGTCCTGGGAAGAAGCCCTGCTTCCTTCTCCTTCAGTCTTCCGGAAGCGCTCACCTTTGCCTGCCATGTGTCCTGAGCTGAGATCTTGTCCCTCTAGCTCAGTCTCATCCTGAGCACCAGTGTCCACTGAGTCAGATGATTCTTGATTTTTAGGAAGCGGACCTGTGCTTCGTAGGGTAGTTACCAGCATCCCATCCTGTAGTAACTTAGATGCCAGTAACCACCCCTTCTTCCACTGTAGTAACCAAAAATGCCTCCAGGTCCTGTTTACTGTCCCCTGGAGGGAAAAATCCACCAGTTAAAAACACCCGACATCTTTCTAAATAACTGCTCTTCAGGGATTCTGAAGAGCATCTGTGTTATGTTACCTTTTCTTTGTTTAAAGTTCTTTATCTATTTTGCTCCTATGGTCTATTTGATCCCCGCTTTTAAAAACTCTGTCTACACTTGTACCTTTCATTCCGTGCCTAACTTATTCATACAAGTACTTGTGTGATTGGTAGTCATGCATTTGTGCCGTTTATCTGCTTAGTGCCCTTTTCTTCCTTTAGTGAACAAGCAGGTGGAAAGGAAGAGGACTGACTCCCAAAAAGCAGTGTTTCTCTGAGTGACGTGACTCTCCCATACCAAACATGGTATCTGTCTCTCCATCAAGATTTATGCCATATTATCCCTGTGGTAGAATAATCTCATCCATTCTAAAAACAATCCCTTAATTCCCAAGATTGATCGGCTGCCTTTCCTGCCCACCCACACAGCCCCTTTTCTTCTCAGTGTCAGACACTCCATCTACTAAGCGAAATTCACCTATCTGTCTTCTCACCACCAGCTCCCCAACCCCTATCACTTGGAAATGCAGAGAATATGGAACAGAGAAAGGCTCCCATAAAGATTTCTTAAAGGAATTCATAAATTACTGTTAAAATGTAAACACCCTGAAAGTGAAACTCAACTTCTACTTTTAGCTAGTTATGCAAGTGAATTTTTGTTAGGACTAATAAAAACTAATATATTTGGCTGTGGTAGAAGATAGTTGTAAATACTTAGAATGTTTTTAAGCAGATGGCAAATATGTCAGGTCCTTCAAACAAACATGAAGATTGCTAGAGGCTTCAGATACTGAGATTTTGTGTTGAGTGTCCTTCCTAGGTCCTGTCAGGAAAACGTGCTGTGAACACAGGATGCCTGCAGGTATAGCATAGAAGCTCTAAACAAGTATGTGAAATGAGGAAAATTCAACCACAAATCCTGTTTAAGTAGGGATTTAATCAGAGAATCCTGGACTTGAAGAGACCTCTTTAGAGGTTTCCAGTCTACTCACCTTTATAGATGAAGCAAAGTTTCCCTGAATAAATATGCTGAGGAGGTCTCCATAAGTAAAGACAATACAAGAACAATGTCCTGCTGGTCATCTTTTCTAAGTTTCTGAGTGCTGTTGAGCTCATGGGCCAGTATCCCTTGGCATATAACTTTGTATCTTGGTTTTACACACCTGACTCTCTACCATATTCATCTCTTGCTTCTAGTAACTTTGATTGGAGTCTTTAGGATTTTCTATATATGATATCAGATCATCTGCAAATAGTGATAGTCTAGTTTCCCAATTTGGATTCCCTTTGTTTCCTCTTGTATGACAGTTCTTGCTCAAAATTCTAGTATTAAGTTAAACAAGTGATGCACATGGCATCTTTGTCATATGCTAGATCTTATAGGATAGCTTTAGATTTTTCCATTGAGTATTATATTGGTTGTTGGTTTATGATATATGGCTTTTATTATATTGAGATAGGTTCTGTCTAGTCTCATTTGTTTAGAGTTTGTATCATAAATGGGTACTGAATCTTATCAAATGCTTTCTCTGCATCTATTGATGTTACCATTTGGCTTTTACCTTTTGTTGATATGCTATCTTACCATAAATTGATTTATGTATGTTAAACTATCCTTGCATCCCACTTGATCATGGTGTATTATATATTATCCTTTGGAAATACATAATACTGTTGAATTTGATTTCCTAGTGTTTCATTGAAGATATATCTGTTGATGTTTTTCAAGGACATTGGTACATAATTTTCTTATGCTCTAGAAATTTCTTCAAGTTTATTAAATTTATTCATATATAGTGCATAGTAATCCCTTATGATCCTTTTTTTAAAAAAGATTTATTTATTTATGTATACAAAACTGGGGCAAAGGCCAGAGGTGTAGGGATGGTAAGAGAATTCACCAGAGAGAGAGTGGGAAGCAGAACAGGCCGACTGTCAAAGTACACTGCTGAGGGGAGCAGCGGGCAGATCAGGAGAAGTCTGCTGTGCCATGTGGGTCACCTCTGGGGTGGGGAACAAACTCATGCTGTGCTTTAACCTGCTGTGCCACCAGGGAGGGCCTATCTCTTATGATCATATTTATACCTGTGCTTTCTGTGGTGATTCCTACTCTCATTTGTAATTCTCCTTATTAATATTTTCTCTCAGCTTTCTAGACTTGAGATTATCTATTTATCTTCTAGAGGAATCAACTTGCAGATTTTTTTATATTTTTTTGTCTTTTTGATCTGTTTGATCTGTTTCATTTATTATGCTCTTATTATTACTTTGTGTGTTCATTTACTAACTTTGGGTCTTGTTTGTTCTTCGAGTTGCTTTAGGTGTATTAGCAGATTGTTTATTTGGAATTTTTCTTAATGTGAGCCGGTATTGCAATTATCTTCCCACTTAAAATGACTTTTGCTACATCCCATAGATTCTGCTAGCTTGTATCCTTACTTGGATGCATCTCAAGGTTTTTTGTTGTTATTTTTTTCTGATTTAATTCCCTTTTGTATCTAATCACTATGAAGTAGCCTGTTTGTTCTACCTGTATTCATAGTTTGTTTTTTTTTTCCTTATAGTTGATCTTCAATTTTATCTCACTATGATCAAACAAAGTGCTTGGTGTCATTTGATTTTATTTTTCCTGTCTTATTGACTATTGGCCAGTGTCTCAATATATTGTCTATTGAACATGTTCCATATGCACTATGCAGTGTTTCTGGGGTAGAATGGTGTATAGCCTGAAATGAGTAGCTAGACTGAATAGGTCTATCATTTACTTATTTATTCTTTGTGTTGATGATTTGTCCATTGTTGTAAGGGGGTATTAAAATATCGTATTTTTGTGCTGCTCTGAACACCCTGTCTTAGCTCTGTTACAGTTATGCATCTAAGTATACCATCACTTGGTGTACACGAAAGTATGAATGTTGGTGTATTGGGGCTTTTAATCAGAATAGTGTATCTCTTACTCTTATTACTCTTTTTAATTAGAAGTCTTTTTTATCTGATGCAAGTACAGTTATTCCTAATATATTTGGTATGACTATCTTCCACCTTTAGTTCTAAGTCTACGCTTTGTTGATAATGAGTCTCTTGTAAACAGAAGATTGAACCATACTTTGAAATTCATCCAGCCTTTCTACAACTTTGATAGGTGAATCCAGTTCATTTGCATTTAAGGTGATTATTGAGACAGAAGTGCTCATTGCCATTTTTTTATTTTGGGGAAGGCTTTATTCATTTTTTTTTTTTAGATTGTCTTTTAAGTTCTCTTATGTTTTGTTTATGTTATGTTGTCTTATGTTTTATTGCTCTCCTGTAACTATTTTAGTTTGCGTGTCCTTCTGAAATTTATATATGACAGGTTATTGTGTGACCCATTGGATGGTTTACTCTGAGATAATCTGATGGGCAACCTTGCTCTCTGATTCCCTCTACATGTTAAATAATTTATGTATGTGTTGCCTCTGTATTTATTATACTTTTGCTCTATATTGTCATCTTTAAAACATCATTCATGTGCAGCTTGTTAAGTCCTTTCAGCTTGTGCTTTTTAATCAATGCTCTTTACTCTTCTTTATATCTTGAATGTTAATGTTAATCTTGTAGAGTAAATATTTCTGGGCTCTTGCATCTCCCTTTGCTTGGTAAACTAATACCTATGGAAGCATCGTCTCTCAGGCCAGAGGAGCAGAATGATAATATTAGCATGGATATGCTTGCCTGAGTTCTATGAAATTGGTCTTCATAGAAACCATAAAGCCAACAATTTAATGATTTGTTATTATTAGCAACAGATTGTGGATATCACAGTTCAGCCCATCTCAAGAGGCTGTGTTTTAAAAGTAAAATAAACAGATTTCATTTGAATATAAATCAATTCTATATTATTCTGCTTTTTTAGTATGGTGTGCACTGGACAAAATCATTTTTTATAAATATATACTGGGGAAGAAATACATATGTGGTTTTGCACAGTAGTTACTCTACTTAAAAAGTTTTCAGCAGTTTTCTCTACTTAAAAAATAATTAAGATTTTGGGAGAACTCCATGGAAAATACCATGTGACTTTCTTTCGTATTCAAAAGAACAACATATAGAACTGCCACATTTTATCATTGTGACCAGTAGAACTTTCTAAACAACAGCTGCTTGAGAAATATACAGAAGAAATGTGACAATGCTTTCGGAAATGTAATTTTTATATTCAAATTAAGTTTTTTCCAGCCATTCCGTTCTTCTCGTTCTCGCAGGATATGGAATTTTTGCATACACTGCAAATTCACGGTTAAGTGAGGCACTGTCTGAGTTAGCTAAATTTGTGTAAGCGTGAAGTTATGAAAACTTGAACTGGTGTGCAAGGTAGAACCAATAAAATAACAGTATTATGCTTATGATGGTTACTTATTTAAATCATTTTTAGTGTACTCAGCATCAAACTAGAGAATGAGTAATTGCTGTTGTATGCTATGTGCTTTCTGAAACTTCAATGAGAAGAATTAAAAGTAAGATTCCTGACATGTCATGCTCGAGATCATTGGTTTTGGTATGACGGCAAACTTTAAATGCAAAACTTCTCATTAAGTGCATGGAAACCTTGGGCAAGCCCTTAAGTTTTGATTCTGTGTCTGTCTTTGGAAAAGAGGAATGAGTTTCCACTTCCTTGACCAGCAGGGATTCACTGAGTCTATACATCTGTATGTATTTGGCAAAGAGCCTGATTCCTGGCACAATCTTAATTATAACTTATTATAAGTTCTGCTAATCTGCACTGGGAAAGGATATCTTTGTCTACTGTGTAAATATTTTGTTGTTGAAATATTAGTCATTAACTTCTCTTTTGACCTTTTCTTACTATAATTTGAATGTATGTTGTAATAAACTTGAAGTATACTAATGTAAATGTATTTAAAAGTTGTTGTTTATCAGTCCCTTCTAGAGAATATTTGTTTTGGCAAGCAGAGCTGTGTCATGCTCAGAGAAACCACGGGGCATATTCAGTTCAAGGAATTTTCATACCATTTTAAATGTTGTAAATCTTACAGTAAACCATTGGGGGGCAACAGGGAGAAGGATGGGGTGAAGAGAGAATGACACTGGACAAATAGGGAGCTTTTGAGTCAGAGGAGCTAGAAGAGAGAAGCCAGGAGAAGGGACTGAGTGCAGGGCTGTTCATCTGCACACACACTGCAGTTTACATTAAACTCTTTATGAAATGTAAAGCTCAGAGACATAAACAGTGGAGATTAGAGACATAACAAAGTATAGGCATGATTTCCCTTTTGATACCAATTCTGTTTTGTTGTTGTTGTTGTTGCTGTTGCATCTGCTAAGAAGCCTACTCAAAACATTATTTTTCTTTCATTAAATGAACAAACTGAGCTCTTCTTTCCTCCCGCTTATGTCTATCTGGTACAATCCTCTTCGATGGTAGCAGTGTCCACATATGAATGAATCTTAGCATAGCCACCAAAACCACACAAGAGATCTGGGGACAGTCTCCCTCCCCCACCCCAGTCATCTCCATCCTTGACTGAGTCCTTTTCCTGCCCTGTAGTTTTGTCTCTTCCAACTCGAGTTCACTGTGTGGCCTCCTCTAATCCCCAGCTTATTTGATCTTCTACTCTCATTTTCTCACCAGCCCTTTCCTATTTAGGTTTTATAGAATTTATTTTTCCTTCCCTAAGTGTAATTTTTTGCGTCTATCTTATTTGAATTTCATTTCATGTAATCCTCCAGTGCATCCAGACCATTTTGGATTCTAAACATGTTGTCTCTTCCCTGACAGCTGGATAGTCATTGTAGAGTACAAATATATACTTAACTCCAATGTCCACACACTTAAAATAGAACAGAAAATCAGAGTGAAAGTCAGAAGAGATACTGGCTGTCCACGGGGCCAGTCCAGTTGGTGCTTGCCCTGGCAACAGGGCCACTAGGCCAGTGGAGACTTAGGCAGAGACACAGAAAAAGAAATTTATCTCCCACTCTCTCTGCAAACCCACTTCTCTTGTGGGTTTCACGTGGCACAGCATGGCTGCTGACACCCCCAAATTTTACACCTCTCTTTGAAAATTTGACTCTTCCTTATAGGAGTAAACAGTCATAAAATATTTCATTTTCAGTTCTAGACCAGTTGCCGTATAGCCTGCACTGCTTTACAAGTGAGTCACACCATTTGTGTTTGTTTCTTAGTGCATGTTATACTACACACTATTCTGATGTGCCCACTAATAGCCTTATGTAAAAAAAAAAAAAAAAACTTATAGCACTTTAATATTAAAAGCCTTTATCATTAAAAATGCCAGCCTTTGTCTGAGCTGTTGGTATGTGCTCAGTGCAGGTAGCCACAAAACTTCAGCCAACAAAACTCACCCTAGCTGCAAAGTGGCAAAGTCAGCCTGTTGTTCAAATTATTGGTGAGTGAGAATAAGATAGACCTCCCTTGGTTCAGCATGGTCATGTCCAATAAGCTCTAGAAAAGTGAACAAAGTTAAGGAATGAAATAAGGTCCCTAACCTGTGGGCAAACAAAGGGGATCATTCAGAATGAGGCACAAGCCTCAAAGGGCTTTTCCAGTGGTGAAAGTGAATGGTGGAGAGTCATAGAAACAAATGGAGAAAAGGAAAAGGGGAAGGTGATTGTAATTTAACTTCTTTGAAGCTGAAATTTAAGAGCCAATTACATACATACACATACCCTTACATACACATGGAATGAGCTCAGTGAATACCTACTATTTGCTGTGCGATAAGAAAACTATCCTAGCTCCTGAATTAGCCTTTGTACCCAAGCATCTTTAAGTCTCATGGAAAACATGCACATAAATAGAGAAAGGTTAAAGTGTGCATGTGTGGCTATGGAGCCCGGGAGGATCTGCTCGGCCAGGAAAGGAGAAAGAAGAGAAGCCTTCCGAAGGAGGGAGATGCCCGAGTGGTCTGAAAGGCAGAATAGGAAGTAGCCTGATGGAGGATGGGGGAGCCAGTCATTCAGGAGAAGAGAACATATCCGTGGCATTCAGACACACAATGAGAGATAATATGGCAGGCTCTCGGAAGGGTCATCCTCTCCTGCCACAGCAAAAGAGGAAAGCAGTAGGGAGAGAGCGAAGGTGGGATTTTAAAGCATCTTGTTGGCCAGGTTAATAAATCTAGACATTAACCTAAGAATATCAAGGTCACACAAACTGAGGTCACTCAACTTGGCTGCCCCCAGCTCCACATGTCTTTCTAGCCTTTTCCATTCTTCTCTTTATGCTCTGACTTCAAATATTGGAGGTGCTTTCTCTTCTCGCCACCAGCCGAGCCTTGATCTATCAGTTGTGTGCAAGTTATTTTTAATACATTGTTTAGAATGTATTCATGGTACAAATTCAAAGTTATTTTTTAATTCTTACCCAGTGTATTAAAAATAGTATTGGCTTTGTTAGGAGCCCTTTCATCATTCCACAGTAAACTATGTGAAGGGCTCAACCCAACTCATCCTCACCTGGGGTCAGGAGAGGGTAGGTGAAACTCTGATCAACTAGAATTTAATTAGCCTCCAAATGGTGTTTTGCTTCCATTTCTGAGCCTTTGCCAGTGTATCAGTGGGTAAAAAATAAGTCTAACAAGCCAAAGGCAAAGGTCATCAATGCCACAAAGTAGGTATTTTACTATAACATTAACAAGTTCTGCGATACCACCAATTGTAAGAATCTTTTCATCAAAGGATTTTAGAGAGCTATTAAAATGCATAAATGCAAATGCAATCCCAATCACAGAAATGTGAATAGGAAAATGTGAAAACAAATAATGAATCATCATAAACGAAACAAGACAGGAAATTTCCTCCCTAAAAGCATGCTTCTCTTTATCTGGCACTTGTGACTAAGTTTAACTTGGTCACTTTCTGGAATTCCTATTCAAGCCACAATGTCCTGTGCTAAAAGTGGTGCTTTATTCTTGATTTTATAGGGAGGAAGCATCTGAGAGCTGTGGTAACTCTCCCCCAGTCAGGTTTTGTGATGCCCTTGTTCCACGGTCATCTTTCAGAAATACAACCATAGCTTCAGTGAAGATTGAAACACCGATGGAAAGAGAATCCCGTAACAGAGGAGAGGCTTTTGGGATATGGAATAAAACATGAATCTAGATGCAAGCAAATTAGAACTCATTTTTCAGTCTTCTACTCAGTAGGAGTTTAGTGGAGAAAACAATTTGCACAAAAATGACAGACTATTTCTTTCAGCAAACACCCATATGTGTTAGTGTGCGCATGTTTCCCTTATTAAATGATAAAATCACTCCAGCTCTAGATTTTAGTGTTTTCTTGCCAGAGGCATCTGATTGCACAAATCAAGCCTGAGACACAGTTTGGACAAGCGTTCCACTGACTGATAGGCTCGCAGTTGGTGCAGTTATAAGTACGTATGTACTTATGTGCGTGCGTATATGTTTGTTAATACTAATATGAAAATGATATGACAGTGTTTGTGTTTTTTTATTGAAATGTGCTCACTCCTAACCTGCATTTATTAGGATGCACTTGCATCCCCCAAGCCTCCACCACGTATCTTGTCCTCCTTTATAGATTCTGTTTTTCCTCTTCTTTAAAATACAACATTGATGGAAGATGCCAGATCAACAACCTAGAAGTCAGGAAGCTACTTTTTCACTCCCTTCCTGCAGTACTCCCTTGGGTTTCTGTGCCAAAGCTGGCTGAGAGCGCTGTAGTGCCAGCTTCCTATTGAATTTGGCTTGTACTATCTTCCTGATGAATCATTTTACTAGTTTGGGCATCTAGTACTGATTTTGTATACCAAACACACAACACACACAATTGTATGCACACACATCAGTGCAGACAAACACACATGTACTAAAGCTATGCACACATCAATGCCACACATGTGTGCAGACACAACCATATATACAGACACTTGGCCCTGTTTGCACACACATGGGCACATGAGCACGAACATGCACACATGGATCTCAAGCCCTTTTCTTTTTCCCTCCAAACTGTCTTTTGCTACCATTTCTTTTTTTTCTTTTTCGGTTCTATTTTTACCCTAACATATCCCTATTATGGAGGCTCCTTTAAGACATGGCTTAATGACATGGCTTCGGTCAGCCACAAGGTGACATTTGTACTGATAGAACCTGGATTGATCCTTTTGCAAGCTTGTGGAACCGCCTTATGTGCCAGATATGGGAGATTTCACAACCTGCATGAATAGAAGAAATACTCTTATTGAAGTTCAGCCCCAAAGAAAAGCAGGTCCCCTGGCCTGCCTTCTGACTTGGGCAGATGATGCTGTTAATAACTGAGGGGCAGGGAATCGAGTGCTCCGTGCCGCCTTCTTCCCTATAACCAGGGTACAATCACACAGGGGCGCCCGTGTATTTCTAGCACTTCCCCCTATTACTTCTTTGTAAGGGATCTTGACTTTCATGTTCAGCACTTCTCTGACCTCCAGTGTGCTTTGTAGTAGATGGAGGGAAGAGGGGTTTAAAGTTGTTTCTTCTGCGGGGGCCAGAGGCTAGGTGGGCTGGGGAGTGGCTTCACCCGCTCCATAGATCTTATCTCTGCTCTATTCCTTTACTTTTGTTTTGTGCTTTGAGGAAGGGCACCACTGGGTCTGGTCTCTGCTGAGTCTCTCTGGAAAGATTGGAAACGAGAACAGGGGATGCTCGCGTCTCTTTGCTGAATTGCCCGAGACCATGGAATCCTCCCTTTTCATGTGTGGGGCAGACTTGAGCTTCCCAGACCTCTGAACTGCGGAGCCCAAGTCTGTCCATGTACAATAAGCCAGTCCCCCAGGGCTCCCCAACTGCAGACACCTAGAGAAACTGGTTTTTGTAACAAAATCAGAAAAAGAGAGTCACCTTCTTAGGAGGATTTACTGGTCAAATGGAGGAAACTTCTAGCAGCTCACGTCTTAGATTCTTAGGGGACTTTCCCCAGGCTTTTTCCTACTACCCTCAACCTAGACAATATCCAAAATTGATGTCTTTGGGGCTTTTCCAGATCCTGTAGCTACAATGTTGTCTTAAGTGTTATGAAGTCTGTAAATGGAGACTCGATGAGGCTTCCAGAGATTGGCTTAAAAATACCTGTAGTTAGAATTTTCTTCCCTACTTCTTCATGATGTCTAAGCTGCATATTCACTTTTGTTCATGGAACCCCCAGCATCATGCTATTTGTATGAACTGAACAGATGCCAAAAAGAACAGGGTATAACCCCTGGCCTCAAAGATCTCATGTCCTTGACAGGAAGAGCCAGGAAAGTTAACATCATACAGTTATCTGTAGTCGTGATAGATTAACTGTGAGGGAAAGGCTAGAGAAGGGTTACCAGGAGGTAGGCTGCTTGGCAGAACATGTATCTTTGATCTCTCATGTATTAGGAGAAAAAATAGAACTAGTTATATTAACTCAGCTGGAACCACCAAACCAAGGAGGGGGGAAATATGTGTGCACGTATGTGAACAGCCATGCACATGTATAGCATACACGTGCACATATGTGTGCATGCATGTGGAAGTGTGTTTATATACACTGTGTGTATATTTCTTGCACCTGCATGTGTGTTACCTGTTCTTTGTCATCACCTATTCCTTGGAGATTTATGAGGAAGTCGCAAATGGGGGCAGGTAGCCTGTAGGGGCTCAGCCAGAGAAGAGGCTCGAGAGGTCTTGACAACCCATTGCATCCGAAATGAACCTTTGAAGGAAGTAAAGCAATGAAATTAATATGTCATTTTCAGTTCTTTTGACCCCTAGGATGCTTTGGCTTTATGGTTATGAGCAACACAGATATTTTCAACAAGATTGATGAAATTTTGTTGAAACTATTTCTGAGAAACAGCAAGATGAAGCCAATTTAACTTCTCAGTCAACTTCATAGATTTTTCCACATAGAAGAACCCATTCATCCAGAGCAAGTGGTGAGGTCAGGTCATTTTTGGAGTCAAAGGAACAGGGGGAAAAAAAAACAATCCAAAGTAGCAAAAGAACCCCAGGGGTGAGTTTAAAATTTCCCTCTTTGGGTTCTCCTCTTAAGTAGGTCAGGCAGGCTGCCCCATAGAAACCTCTTCCTGCTGCGAGGACACACACGAGATCCATTTCTATTTGGGGCTTCAGTTATTTCGCGACACTTGCATTATAAGGGAAGCTTTAAATTTTCTATTTCGCTTTGAAGTCACAGAATATGTTTCAAACAGGACTTGGAAGAAGAGCGGCAGGAGTCTGCGTTAGTCACACCTCACGCGCTGCCATTGCCCCCTGAGAGCTGGGCCTTGACTGCAGGTGGGCCTTGCGCTGACCCCTCCCACCGGGCAGCAGCAGCCGGTATAAGGAGCCCAATGCTGTCCAGGTCACTGCGGAGCCCAGACCTCTTCATCCTCCTTCAGCCCAGAAACGGGGGGACATGGAAAGGACCTTTGTAGTGGAAACAGGGACTCCTGTCATGAAGGCCTGAAAACAAGCCACTGGAGGCTTGGTGATGACTGGGAAACTGTGGTTTGAAGGACTCCAAGGTGTCTCTTTAACATTCATGCCTTCTCCAGCAATCTGCTTCTCTGTCGACTTCCTCTTTCATCTCTTCGCACACCACCCGGTTCTCCTTGTTGTGTCATGTTTGTGAAATGCGCCTCACTCCCAGCCTTTCATCTGAGAGTTGATCACCAAGATTCGAGTGCTCTTTGGCAATGGTGGATGTCAGCTGGAATTAACAGCAGTTTCACTCATTGGTTTTTACTGTTTCTATTTACATAACTTCCAGATTGTGGCCTTGGGGTAGGGGGACCAATGGGATGCAGAATGAGCCAAGGTCAAAACTCAGAAAGTTGCTTTTTCCTTTAAAAAAAAATTATTCTGTTTTAAGTATAAGTAAATAAGTAAAATGAATTGAATGGCTTCTAGTAAAACTGCCAAGCATAAGGTTTTGCTTTATGCAAGTCTTAGCCATCCAAACAGACTGTAAGCAGTCATATTTGGGACCCGGATAAACCTGTCTTTCTGAAGCAAGCCTTTACTGTGTCAATCATGCAGAAATCTGGAGTAAAAGTAAATTAATTTTAAATCTTTGTTACCTTTATTTTCAAGTGGGAAATTTTATATAAACTCATCTTTACTCAGCATTCATACATTTCCCAGCCCTACCAAGAACACACTAACCTGCTCTCTTGAACTTGATCTTCAACTCAGTATTTTGAGCATTTCATCCTTTTGCTACAAGCTGACCTTTTCTACCTCCTCAGTCTGGAATTCTCTAATCGAGATGACTTAGAAATAGGTTGAACATATTTTCAGACATCTTAAAATAGCCAAGAGTTGTATTTGAACAATTTCATTGGCACACATTTCCTACTCTGAATCCATTGCCTCTTTAAAGTCTTACTAATTTTGACTAGAATGCTATTAATTTTTATAGTAACCATCTCTTTTGAAATTGCATTAATGTTCAGATATAAAGGGTGTTTTTGTTCTCACTTTTGGAGGAAGTCTTATTTGTCCTTTCTGGTTGAGAAGACTTAGAGGAAATAGAAGAGGTTATTTCCTGAATCAAAGAAACACAGGCACATCCTTCAGCATGACTTGGGGTGCTCAACAAGGCCTGCAGCATCCGGGTCAAGGAATCCAACCTCCAGCTTGTATTAGTATTTTCACACCCCCATCACCTCCATCTCTTACTCTGTTACTGTGGATCTGGCTGTGCTTTGGCGACCTCATCTGAAGCTTTGTTGTGTGGAGAAAACATTCTGGGTTTATTGTCTGACAAATTGGGTCCTGTGCTTGGGCCACTCACAGGAGAGCTGGTAACCAGGGCAAGTCAGGCTGCTCTGTCTGTGTCACTTACAACAGGATAATCACCCCGTCCCCTCGGGCTTGCCAGAGAGGATGTATGTTAAAGCTCTTTGAAAAATCTCCTGGGATGAAACAATTCCGGATGAACCATTGGTAGTGTTGAAAAGCACTGAGCCTCATAACCCTCTGGGACTGAGAGGAAACAAAGTCAAATATGTAGTTGAAAGGTGGGTTGAGTGAGGTTTGATATCTGAATTATTTTATCCATTGTGTTGTGGAAAGAATATGGGTTTTGAGGTCATATCATAGATCAGGATTCATACAAATGATAGAAAAACCAATTTTCTAAGCACAACAAAGCAGACTCCAGTTAAGAATGTCTAGATTGGATCAATACTTTATTTTTTCCCCCCTTGTCTTTAAAATTCACTGGTTTGGCCACCTTTGACATTTCATTTGCCCTCTCGGAGCGTCTGAGTTTCCTCATCTGCAGGGTAGTGATACTCAAACCAGTTTTCCAGCCTTTTGTGTGTAATTTAGAGATGAAGTACCTAAAGCATGAAGCACAATTCTGAAGACACACATGCCCCAAAGAACTATTGACTATTGATTGTAGCTTTTATGTCTTTTCAGTGTACAACTGAACCAGATGTTTAATTCAATCCATGCATTATGAATGCTTATTTTTCTCTCTTTTAGATATTCAAGCGTATATAAATAAAAGAAGGGTGAAAAGAAATCTATCCCATAAAAGGCAAGGGTAGGTGGGGAATGCACTTAAAAAACAAAGGAAATTGTCAGATAGGCAATCCCATTCCTCATAAAACGTGCATCAAGATTCAAGGGAGGCAAAGTGTAGAGTGAAAGCACTTTTTGAAATAGATTGGACTGGACATGCCTCTGATGTCCCCACTACACCAAGTTCTCCTCTTGGATCAATACTTATCCGAGGACTAGATAGAAAAGACAGCCCTTTGGAGACAAGTATTGAGATCTGGGGACAACAATAAGGTATAAAAAAATGCTCTGAAGGGTTTGGGTTCGGAGCGTCCAGAAGAACAGAGGGAGCCTTGACCAGCTTGAATGATGCTTCTGCAAAGATTGTGCTTGAGGAGGTAACAGTTAAATGAATGTTTGATGAACTGAGAATGCTTGCAGAATGATACACGTAAATTGTCTAAGCCCAGATGAATGCTGGACTTAGGTTCCATAATGGCAAGAGGGAAGTGTAACATATACACCCTTAGCCTCAGCCAGCAGGATGGTGGTTACAGGGGGCAGGGGGAGAGGGGAGGTCAGGGCAGGGGCCGGTGGTGGGTGGGAGCTGGACATTGGATATAGAGTAGCCGAGAAGATAGAATGTACACCTGAAAGCTATACTTTGTGGTGAGTGCATGTTTCCTCAATTAAAAAAAAAAATCAAATTCAAGTACACAAAAATTTCCTCCAGTGACTGAGCAGACTCCCTAGAACTCTGATTTTCAATCCCCAGATGTCTTCGGCAGAGCTGGCAGGCATTTTTTATTTCTCCAACTAGGAAGTAACTAGAGGAAGACACAAGGGCTCTGCAGCCCACAAGGCACAGGACTTACCCTCCCAGCAGGAAACGACCAGACCCAGCAAGTCAGGAGTCCCAGGTTGAGAAACCTGTTATAGTGGCATTTTCCAACATGCATTCCACTGGGAATTTCTGAGGAAGAAATATGTACTGGGGAAGGAGGGCTCAGTATTCCAGTAGTAGGGAATTTCTGTGGCTCTCACACATAAATAGATTTCTCTGCTGTGGAGTGTTTCTAAGTATTTAGTAAAATAGGAAGGCATTGCCAAAGCCAATTTCCCAAGAAATAGCTTGGAAAGTTATAAATAATCCACAAAACATGCTTAGGGAAACACTAATCTACTATTTCATATGAATTCCTTTTTGGCAGGATATACCATGGAATCTAGTTGAAAAGAGCAGACTTGATTGACCTTAAAATGGTTTGAAGCATACACAGTATCAAAACCTAAAACTTGGTGGTGCATATAAAAACTTGTGGACACTGAAACGTCTGCATCCTGATAGAGTATGTCATCTTGATGGTCAGGACAGTAAGGAAACAAAAGCATGTTCTGGTATCTGGCTCCTTCCACCATCTCCAGAAGTAAGAAAGAATAGCAAAAGTCTAAGGTCTCATCCATGTGCCAGGCTGCTAAGACAGCCTTCCCCTGCGAGGCAGGCATGCAATACATTTGTTGAACTGAATTTATTGTTGATACTTAAGTGATTCTCCCCACCCCCGACTATAAGTGAGTAGTTACAGCAGATGCTCACAACTGATTGTTTGTAAAAGGAGTCTATTCGGTTGCATTTTTTGTCCTCTGAAATATTGCATTTATTTATTTCAGTGCATCTTCTTAGAAGATGTATTCAAAAGAGAGCGAGAATGATGTATACTCCCTGGTTGGATGTGAAGCCATCATTTAAATAGAGGTGTGGGCTGACACTAGAAGCCGGGAGGAAGGAGGGGGACAATTTATTATTGTTTACATATTCTACCGAAGCTTTAAGTCCCTTTAGTTATTTGACTGTAATATACATTACTCACAGAGGATCTAGAAAAAGCTTTATGCAGAAGAAAAAGTTGGTGTGTGCTCAGCTGGAATGAAGTCTGCAGTAATCTATTGCAAATGGCAATTTATTATGGTATAGGTATGTGTATTTAGCATAACAAATCCTTGCATAAATCTAGGAGCCCAATTATTTAATTTTCCAAGCGAAAACTTATATCTCATCTCTCTTTTGCTCCTACTTACTTTAGTATTAAGGGATTAAAAGCCTTCTGATCCTTTGTCCTGCAGTCATTCATTAGCTTGATGTTACACCTAATCCCAAATTCCATTTGCAGAGAAGTCAGTTAATGAAAGCAGTTATCATTACTTAGCAGGTTACAAAAGTACTACATCGCTTGCAAAGAGTGATGAAAAATAATTTTTTGAGTGGCTTCGTCTTTCACAAATAGAACTAAAACCCATGCAGATATCATTTGTCTACTTCTTCCATAACTGGTCACCATCACTAGTGACTGCAATGAAGACAAACAGACCTTTTATTTCATGGCATCAGAAGCCCAACACAAGTTTCACCTGCTAAAATAAAAGTGTGGGCTGGGCTGCTCTCCTTTCTGGAGGTGCAGGAGAGGGTCTGTTTCCTTGGCTTTCCCAGCATTAGAGGTTGCCCTCACGCCTTGGCTCGTGGCCCCTGCTTCAAACTGGCAGTGCAGCCTGTCTCTGAGCCTGCTTGCCTTGGCAGTTTCCCTCTGGCCTCTGAGTCAGCAGTTTTCTCCATTTAAAAGGCTTCATGGATTAAGCCAAGCCACCTAGGTAATCCAGGATAATCTCCCTATCTCATGGGCCTTAATCTTAATCCCATCTACAGAATCCTTTTTGCCCTGTAAAGTAATATATTCAAAAATTCTAGGGATTAAGATGTGGACATCTTTGGGAGCTCATTATTCTGCACCTTATTTCCCCCTTTCCAATATGACTTGAGAGACCTACCAGTCGAGTATCAAAAATCAGAATAAAGCATACTTCAAAGTATGTGGATAGCATTTTTGCAGGCTTGAGACTCCTCAGCTCTGGTTCGCTGTAGAAACAGAACTGCCCAAGACACTGAGTAGAATCTGCCCCAGACTAGAAATGAGAAATCGAAGTGGGTGGAACATCCCTGCTGTCAACCTCCAGCTATGAAAGCCCATGTGTCACCCCAGAGCCCACATGTCTCGCTCAGAGAAGCTCAGCTGTGTCACTCCCACCTTCCCTCGGGCAGCGGTTCCCACAAGCAGACAATTACTAGTGTCAGCAAGCATGTGGCTATGGCTGGCTGCATGATTAGCTGTTAATATTTGGTAAAAGGAATCCTCAGAACCCCACCAGTGTCCCCATCGGAGATAAACTGTTCTTTGAGTGCATCAAAACAGGCTCTCTAACATTCAGGCTGCCGTGGCCAGAATAAAGTGTTGCTCGTTTTCTGACAATGCAAGTTATCATTCAGCACCACTGGTTGTGAATTAAAAAAGAGGAGACGGAAAGAGTACGCCTCCTGAGTGGGGAACACCACAGTTCTCTGAGATTTTAAAAATGTGTTTACCCTGACTTGAGTGCTCTTTCTCCTTTAATTTCAGGAACTGTCTCCTGTGTGAGTGTGTTGTGGAGACACAGGGCAGTGTTTGGACAGTGAGCGTGGAGAGGCACCAACTATAAAAACCCTCTGTGGAAAGAGAACGAGTATTAGATCTCTATCCCTGGAGGAGTTGAACAGTCTAATCATTACAGCTGTCATTAAATACACATGAGGTTGTGTGTTCAGTAATTATAACTCTATTGGCATGCTTTTTAAAAATTCAGTCATTTTTTTTTAGTCACTACTCAAAAAGTGCACTTTTCTGTCCCGCTGTTAGGTAAGGCCAGCTCAGCAAGAAATAGCCTTAGGTTTGTTGTTTCTTCAGAGCACCTAGGCTCCCATCGGGCTGCTTTCTCATTGTGAGTTGTTCCAAACGCTCCTGTCTCTGGATCTTTGCACTTGGCTGCTGCTCCCTCCTCCTGCGCTCACAGGTGTGTTCTCAGCGCAGCCTGCAGAGGGCGCCTGTTGCAAGCAGATCTGTCCCTGTCTGTACACAGACTCCAATGCCCTCCCCTCATGCTGAGAATGAATGAGAAGATCTGCACAGTGACCTTGAAGCTCCTCCACCTGAACTCACCTGTCCACACTCCCTCGGTCACATCCTCAAATTCCTGTGTATTCCTTGAACATGCTGGGCATTGTCCTACCGTTAGACCTCTCCTGTTCTGTCTGCCTTTGCTGTTGCCACAGGTTGATGGTCATCACCTACACATAGGCAGGACTCCTTCCCTGACTTCCTTCATCACTACTGTACTTTCAGTTCCAGAACTAGCACTTAGTAGGTGCTCAATAAATAGGCCTGCTGAATGAATGAACCACAGCGGCATCATTTGCTCATGGAGTCCTGAAGTGACAGCCCTATTGAAGGCACCCCTGTTCTGGGAAACTCGGAGCCCACTTATTTCCTCAGGGCTTTCTTCAGTATCACCTGTTTGTAAGGCCTCACCTGGTCCTGATTCCACTAGGCAAGACTGAGCAGAGAGCACACTACTAGTCCCTGTTCCTGATTTAGTTGTATTTCTGCAACACTTACCACATGTCTGAAAATGTACAGGGCAGCGTGCTTACTTGCCTTTTGTATTGTCTCTTTCCTCCATGCTTGCAGCCTCCATCAGGCTGTACATCTCTGTTTTATATATTGCTGTACTTGAAAACTCTAGAACAAGCATTCAGTAGATGCTCAGTTAAGTATCCGTGGAGCAAAGAAATGAAAAAACAGTCAGCTCTGTCTGTTCAGTGCCTACTGAAGGCCTCATTTTCCCATGCCGCCTGTATTCTTGCCAGTCTATGCCTTTCACGACTCATCCTGCCTCTTTCCCTCAAAGGTTGCTCCCAGGAGCTGGGGCCATAAGATTCATGGCTGTGTCTCCACCATTTAGTGCAAAACTACCACATCATTGGGGCTAGGCGAAGGTGTGTAAGTCTGAAAGAAAGCAAGCCTTTGCTTCCCAGAATGGTACACCCAGCTTCCTAAGCAGGGACTTGAATGTGATATGAAGACCCATGGCAGGCTTACTGAGAATTTCAGCGCTTACATTGTAAATAAGCACATAGGATTGCCCATCCCACTGTATGGTTCACAGCATTGGTATGATCAGAGTGAATTTCCAGGATAGCTTTTTGTTTTTTCTTTTGATACACATCCTACTGCCTCTTATGTCAATAAACAACAGCACCGATATGCACCTTTATATGTAGCGCACCTGTTCAGCTTCATTGTCACTTGCCTTCCTCACTGGTGCCCACTTGGAGATGAATGATTTTGTCAAAGACCTTCTGAAAGCAAAAAAAACTAGTCTTCCCATTTACTAGTTATGTGACTTGGGTCAGGGTTTGTTTATTTGTTTGTTTTTTGAACCTATCCAAATGTTACATATAAAAGAGGGTTGTTTTAAAGAACTCAGATTCTCTTTCACTTGAGGAATATTAATTGAGCACCTACTATGGTTCAGACATTACCTCAGTACAAATAAGATGCCTGCCTCCCTGGAGCTGTCTGCAGGGCACAAGGAAGGCACTCAGTAAGTTAGGAGGGAGATGCTAATTTAGTAAGATAGCTGCAGGGAGCTTAGATGTTTTCAAAGAAGTAAGCCCAGTGTGCGGTGGGGGTGGAAGAGGGTGCAATGTGGCGTGGTTCAGGGGAGACTTCTTTTCTTTGTGCTGAGCTCCAAATGGTAGGAAATACCAAATGCACAAGGAGCTGAGGGAATAGTGTGCAGAGGTAGCAGAGCACCCGCAGTCCTCGTGATGGATAGCAGCTTGGTGGCTTAGGGTAAGTGATGTAAGCTTGGTCTCACTGAGCTCAGAATGGCTGTCTCCTGTGGGGGGTACAACATGAAAGAAGGTGCCTCCAGAAATCACCTTGTAACCATTCCTGGTACCCTAGATTGTCCGATATATTTACATTCAATATCAAATCCCATTTTTTTTTTTCAAAGAAGGATGATATTTTTCATTAGGAATGAACCAAGATATATAGTCAGGTAGTTTGTTGTGTTGATGCTAATTTGCATTCATTATTAATCACAATGTTAATTAAAGGCACAGAAAATTGATTCTTATTAAATATTTTTTTTTTTTTAGCCAAAACACAGTCAAGTGTTTTCCCCATGGATTAATGCAAGCATAGTTCCTAAAATACGGTCTGAAATGAATTATATTACTTTTAAAATAGATAGCTGGATTTGGCTATCTTCAAGGAAAATATGTATTGAGAAAAGACCTTAAAATAAATATATGTATTTCCTGAAGGCGTATGTGAATACACAGAGGATCTGAAGATTTTCTTTGGAAATCTCGCAATAATAAGTCTATTTTCGTCAATTTGGCATATTTGTTTGGTCTCCCACCAAATACTTACTGAACACCAGTGACTGTGTGCTAAAGCCTTGTGTGGAATGATTATTTCATTAGATGTCAAGTTTGTGGACTTTGAGGCTAAACACCTGTCAGGTGGCTATACTTGTTCAGATCCACACCTACCGCTGTGTCAGGCTCTGCCCTTCCCCCCCCAACCCCCCCACCCCCCACTCCGTTCCTGCAGCAATGTCCCAAGGAGGTCTTCCCAAATAGTCTGGCCCCTTCACCCCTGTTTTCATCTCTCCCCCAGGCACTGTAAGTGGTGCAGCTCTTCCTTAGATTTTTGCCCCTTCTTTCCTGCCCTCTCCAAGTACTTTGCTGCCACTTCCTCCCATCACTCTGGGATTCCTTCCAGTCCTTCCAGAAGCCTTGCTCTCTTCTTCATGCTGCTGTTTTTGCCTAAAATTCCTGCCCTCCACCCAGTGATATTCCCTCTACTTCCCCTACATGAAAGCCTCTTAAGTCCCAGTTTAGTCATCCTTCCGTTGCCTTACCCAGGGAAGGGCACTCTTGGGGCCCAGTCCCCTCTGTCTGTGTTGCAATTCTTCCCCTCACCTGTTAAAGTAGATAGTTGGGGCCCTCCCTGGTGGCACAGCGGATTAAAGCACTGCACTAGGAAGCTTAAGCCACTTCCCCATGAGTTTGGTTCCCGCCTGCCCCAGAGGAGATCCACATGGCGTGGCAGACCTCTCCTGACCTGCCCGCTGCTCCCCTCAGCAGTGTACTTCGTCGTTCTGCCTGTTCTGCTCCCCACTCTGTCTCTGGTGAATCCTCTCAGCCACCACATCTTTGTAAGCATAAATAAATAAATCTTTAAAAATAAACATATGTATTTCCTGAAGACATATGTGAATACACCTGCAGCCCCTCTAGCCAGTTAATCTTTGAGTGGTTGCTGATGAAGGCAGATGTCCTGGCAGAGAGGTTCTACTCTGGATACCCAATGCCAGGTCTACTTCTCACTTCTTGAAGTACAGTTTCATGATCTACCATAAAAAACTCCAATTTGATCGTATCAATATTCATTTAAAAAAGTAGAAGGCTTCTTTCCTTTCTTTCGCTTTCCTGTCCCTTTTTGTCCTCCATTTTTTCCTAGAGCCCTTCTGAATACTGGAAACAATTGCCAGAACCACACCTTTCATTCTATGGGCTTGTTCATGACCACACATCCCTCTAACAGTCCTAAACTCCCTGAGCTTTCAGGCTGATCCTGTAGAATTGATGGCTTTGCATTTCTATTGTTAGTAATTAATTGAAAGAATAAGTCTTCATGATAGGTTAATAAATATGTTTTATTGAAGAATCCTAGCAGTGCAAATGCAAAACGTGTGTGTTTTAGATTTTAAACAGGCACCAAAATAAAGCCTCTAACACTACCCGAAGTAGTAAAACTAGCAGCCTCCGTAATGAATCTGTCCATTTCTTGACATTGCTTTTCACAGATCTTTTTTGGGCTTTCCCAGATATCTGCTGAGTCCCCCCTAAATCCAGGACTCCTTCCTAACTCTGCAGTTTATCAGCTCGGGTAGAGAAGTGGAGGACTTCCCAACTCTTGTCAAACAGACTCGGGCCTCCTCATACCCACCCCAATTCTGAGACTTTTCAACTTCACTGAAACAACGTTTTAAATTTAGATTCACCTAGCATGTCATGAGTACATTTGTGCTAAGAATGGCAAAGAGACTTAGTGTCTCTTTGGGCCCTTGCCGTGAGTCCCAGGCATGTCACTTAGCTCATCCAGGCTTGACTTACAGGCAGTGTTGACATCCGGCCCAGGTAACATGCCAAGTAATAGCTTCAAATCTGTGTTACTTGAAAATGAATTGGGTTCCGTCCTTGGTGAGGAAAGAGCTCAATGTCAAGACCAGAGTTAGGCTGAAAAGTAAGACAGTTATTGTCAGATAGGGGAAACAGGAAAGCTCTCTGAGCAGAGAGGCGTCCCAAGTGGGGGTAAAGGAGGAATCTGCATTCTCTTTTCTGATTGGTTTACTTCGGCCACTTGTCATCACTTGGGGATAAGGTCTCCTTGACTATTTGTTATCTGTTGTTTTTGGGGGTGAGTCAACCCATGGAACGTCCTCTGTTCTAAAGTGTTATCTCAAGGCTCCCCAGCCCCCACTGTCTTTCTCCTTCAAAAAGAAGGCTGAGTTGGCTTTTGGGGCTGGTGCCCAGTGCCCGATAAAGGTCTTTGCACCAAATGTTCTTATTCCTATAGTTCTTGCCCTCCACCCCACCTCATCCCACCCCTCTTGTTTCAGGAAAAATGTGCCTTAAGGAGGCTGAGGATAATGAAGTTAGTCACCTGAGTGCCTTCCCTTCATGTAGCCAGGGATTCTCAGCTCTGCCCGCACATAAATTTGGCTTCTCAGGAGTCATCTAGAAGACAAATGCTCACCATTTTGGACAAATACCTAGCTTTGTTGAAATAGCAGCATCCTTTCCATGATAACCCCCTTCCTGGGTTTTCCCTGCTCCCCGATCCCCATGCTGTAATAGCACACCCTTTTCAACACTCCACATCCACCCAAACTGCTCTATTGTAATAAAAGACTCATTCAGGTCCTCTCCACCTCCAAGTCACCTCCAGCTCCAAGTAGGCTAAAGGGGACCTCTTGTTCCCCATATGCGCCCAGGTGGGCTCCTTGTCCTGATGCTAATGTGGAAGTAGACTGAACACTGATTTCCAAGCCCTGAACTCTAATTTTGCAGACTTCTGAAACACAAAAGAGCTACTATTACTAAGTTTTTGCCAGGGAAGTAAAGTTTAGTTTTACATGTGAATAGGCCACTATTCTACTTCCTGTATTAGAGACTGCCTTTGAAAGCTCTTGTGTTCTATTAAAATAACAATATCAAATTATGTAAATGTGCTAATTGCTTTATTGAAATTAATACCCTTATTTAGCAAGTTAAACCTTGCAAAATGGCCGTTTTTATTAAAAATTATGGAAGTGTGCTGGCTGTTTAAAGGCTAATGTAATTGGGTGAACCCAACAACTGGGAAATGTCAATTAATGGGAGATTGTTAAATAATATTGTTTAAACAATCAATTTTCTCATGTAGTTTGGAAAATGGTCTTGGTAAAGTAATAATGACTGTCTGAAGCCTGAGGGAAGGTTTATGAGTGTTTGGTTCTGCCCTGTTTTTGAATCTGTGGAATTTTCTCTTCGGTTTGTCAAAGCTATGTTGTGGCCATGTAATAAGAATCTCCACGTAGCTGCTTACAGAAATTATAAGGAGACTGTTTCTGCCCTGTGAAGGT
Source organism: Condylura cristata (assembly GCF_000260355.1). Lineage (NCBI taxonomy): Eukaryota > Metazoa > Chordata > Mammalia > Eulipotyphla > Talpidae > Condylura > Condylura cristata. Next base: position 22,558,245 of record NW_004567127.1, on the reverse strand, counting down.
CACTTGCTGGCTGGTAGTAGCACGTCTGCTGCCGAGCTGTGGGCACCCATCAAAAGAGGAGGAGACCCTTCACTCCTTTCTTTTTGACATGGTTTTCCCTTTCTCTTCTTTGAGATTAAAGAAACATTTCTCTGGACTCACTAGCATAAAGCATTGCATTCTGTTTGGCAGATATTGAGTATCTTATTATGGGTCTAATTTCCTAGCTTCTCTACTGCTGGAAACAACAGTCACTGAATCAACCTTAAAATCCATTGTCTTCTCAGTAGTCCTCAGATGGAACTGCTGGTAACTATTCTTGGCCGTGTCAACGTTCTCACTGGAGCATACCACAGAAACCTATTTATGAAAATACCTTGTGGTTTCCAAATAGTTGTAGGGAAGGGAATTTTTGGTCACTTATGCAATTTACAGAATCGAGGTCAACTGAGGATGTTGGGATAGTTCCGATTGAGACTATAAAGACAAACGTATGAGCAATACTCAAGCTCTCTCAGCTCATTTTGACTTGCATATTGTTTGTGAGTAACTGGTTTCAAAATCCAGAAGAGAGACTCACATTTCAGAGTTTCTCTGTAAACACCTGTTCTTAGTGTCATCCCATTTGGAAAGTAATGTTGTAGGTGGTGGATCGTGTCTAATTTCTTGGGCTTTTGTGATGATTCGATAACATTGTGCCTTTATTATATGATAGCTCTCCACTCCCGCCTCCCACTTCACTCGCTCATCATCCTGAAACCAAACCATCAGAGCCTTCATAATCTATTTAAATTTCCTTTGTTCGTACTGGAGATGTTTTGAGTTTGTCCAGGAGATTCTGTGACTAATGCTGAAAGTGTTGATTGTATCAATCTGATCATTGGTGAACAACAGCTGACTTTTCTATTTTCTGAGTGAAAACACTATCTGCACACATTTTGAGACTAAACTCATATCCCCCCAGAGGAATTTGCCAAACTTGGATAATTTACCAAATGGATGATACCGTTACATTTGCCCTCTCCTCTTCTGATTATTTCCACTTCAATATACAAATAATCTGTCTGTGTGCTTATTCTAAAAGCACCAGTTAAACCTCACACCAGTCGACTGACTGAAATGGGTAGGATTTTACTCTCAGCACTGTTTTTTGTTTTGTTTTTTTGCTAGTTCTTAGGGGCAAGTTTCAGTTACTTATCATATTAGCAGCGGGTGTAGCAAGGTGGATGATATTTACACATGTTGAAAAGGGGCCTGGAATCTGTCAGCTAGCACCTGCTGAGGGCAGTGTCTCTATGCTCTGAATAATTTTCATCAGGTGTGTGATCAGTTATCCAGTTTCCTGAGCTCTAACCCAGATTCTTCTTTGAACTTTATATTATTTTGAACTTCCTAATAGCAGGACCACATCAGAAAAAATATAAACATCCACCTTCCACACCTTCAGAAATCTGAGAAGTCATTCTGTAGGTAGCTTACTGGTCTTTGTAACAAAAACATTATTTTATTCAACCCATTTTATCATGTGAAAGCATATTATTTTGCTTCTGTCTTACTGGAATGTGTCTGATAAAATTGAATGTCTTTTCATGGACCCTGGGTGGTCACTACAGCATCAATTTCTGAGGTTTTTTGCAATACTTAAGGCTATTTGCTTGTCACGTAAATGGCCTCAGACACTTGATAAGTTTTTATGTCTTTTTTTTATAATGTTGCTTTCTTGCTTGTTGTTTTAATGCCTGATGATGACTAGGTGCTCATTAAACATTTGTTAAATGAATAAATGATTGTCACATTTCACTTATAGCCTACCTAGTTAGTTTTTTTCTCTTTTCTAATCACCTGCTTCTAGTTGGCTCAGGCCTCAGAAATCCAGAGTCACACATGGTAAAATGATGTACAAATCAGGATCAAATAGTACAGGAAGGAAAGCTTTTCTTGCCTGAGAAATAATAAAACATCTAGGGCTTGGATTAGGTGACATCTATTTTGACTGCTAAGAGATCACTTTTAAAACTTGCTTCCTGCTTTGAAACTGAGCTCTAATCCACAAAATTGTGAGATAGTTGAATTCCAGATAGGTAAGGGATTTCTGTATTTAGTTTTCTTTCAGATGGTCATTATCAGCACCTAGGAGGACTGCCAGAAGCCGGATATATAAAAATCACAAGGCCATTACTGTGTTTGTGCTTACATTAATTAGATTAAGGTTTTCTTTTCCTTTTTTTTTTTTTTTTATGCTGTCCAGGGAGAAATGTGTCCCTTGTGAATATGTCCATTATGTGAAACTTAAGTGCATCTGATGGTTTGGAAAGTGTAAAATTTACACTTACATCCCTGTTCAGTCAATCTGATGAGATTTGGGATCAATTATGAGGAAGGCTGGGGGTAAAGGGGGGCACTGAAAACATTGTTGTTTTCGAGAACCTTTGATAAGCAAATATTCTCTCCTCCCCCCGCCCCCAACCCCTCACTGCCAAAAGGCTGACAGCTTGCTTTCTTGAATTTCACTGGAGCCTTTAAGAGCTGTTGGTCAGATATTCTTCTGCCACTCTTTCCCTGTGTCCTGGCCACAAGTGTTGGGAGGACAAGAAAAATTCTCATTAGTGACATGTAGTGACACTTCACTTTATTGTGCCCGGATGATTTTCTGACAGAGATAGATGACATGGCTCGAGTTTCCAAGAAAATGTTATTCCATCATTGAATGGAGAAGCTCTGAACCAATCTTTCCGATTTACAAACAGGCTATAGATGTGCCAGATATGACAAACTGATACTAAAATGTAGGGCCTTGAAATTGAAACTACTTCCTTGTTCATTTTCGGATGTATGAGGTTACAGGTAACTGGACACATTAACAATGTCATGTTTTCACTTTTCATTACTGAGTGACATGCGTGGGACATGGTCTATAGTGAAAACCCTCCATTCGTTTGAATTTGACACTGGATTCTTATTTTCCCTTCAGAAAATATTTTTTTTCCTGAAACATAAAGGGCAAAATAACTCCCTCCTTTATTTTAGGCCAGCATCTCCTTAAATCTATAGTGAAAACCCTCCATTCGTTTGAATTTGACACTGGATTCTTATTTTCCCTTCAGAAAATATTTTTTTTCTGAAACATAAAGGGCAAAATAACTCCCTCCTTTATTTTAGGCCAGCATCTCCTTAAATCTATAAATTGGCATGGTCATATCAAGGAGAAGGGCTTAGTCCCATGTACTGGTAGATGCTGATAATTCCCCTGAACCTTCCCATGCCAAGCAACCAGTTCTTCCTTGCGCAAACAAAAGAAGCCAAGATTTAGGTTAAGTCAATCAAGCTTCTAGAATGTTCTGTGCTTCCAGCCACATGGTCAAGAGACTAAGTTGAGCCAACTGAAAAACTTTTCAGGATTCTTAATTAGAACTCTTGAGATGAGGTAGCTCAGAATAAGAGTGGGGGGGGGCATAAAGATGTAAGTACAAAAATTGCTGCTGCCAGATCTTTTTTAGCTTTTTAGAGAGAAATCGGCTTGAAGTTAAAATGGGTCTTCAAAAACAGGACAGAACTAAAGGAACCTCAAAGAAATATATGCAGAGTTTCGAACTTGTAAATTAACCATTCCTGAAGCTTGTCCTATTTCTAGACTTCTAGGGTTCTAATTATTTTCCATTGTTACTGTCAGAAGATACTAACTGGTAAAACTACTCAATACTCATTTTTTTTAATCACCTGATTCAACTATAAAAATGCAAGACGCGCAAATGTATTATAAGGTCAAGGAGTAAATGTGGTACATTCTGATATACTGGTAAATAGCTAACAACAGGCTCTGGGGCTGTGAGTGGGGGCTGGTGTGTAACTTCTGACAATTTGATTTCCATGGTGCAAACATTCTCACCATGGCCAATTTCAAGCTACTAATGTGATACCAAATGTGAATTAGATAGAAAGCGATACTAACAACTCGATCCCAGGAGCCTTTGATAGTACCAGCTTACCACTCCCTCTATTTCAAAGCTGCTGCTTTACATATAAGAGAACTGAGATCCCAAAGAATTAAGAAGATTTCCTGAAAATACACAAATAAAGGCTTGTGGTAAAATTCCAGCCCCCTGACTTCTCAAGTCTAGATTTTAATAGTTCACAATCTGTTTATATACATCTACACATAAAACTGCCATGAAAGCATGTCTCTCTGTAACAGAAGGACCTAAGGCTCTCCTTTTTTTTTTTTTTTTTTTTTTACAAAGTCACCATTTCAGACTTTGCTACCCAGTTGACTCACAAACATCCCAGCATGTCATGATGCAAGTGCAGCTAACTGTGATGTCCTGTCATCTCTATGGGACCCACAGAGAAGGAATCACTTTTCCACCTCACATTTGAGGAAACACAGGCTCAAGGAGGTAGAAACTTCACTAAAGTCCCACCTCACACATAGGGGTAGAGTGAGAATTAGACCCCAAATGTGTCTAACTTCAAACAGCACTTAGACAGCCCCACACTTAAAATCTTGCCTTGGGGAAGTCATATTTCCATTCTACGCTGATGGGACCTGGGAATTTTTCAGTGACTTAGGAAGCAGTTGTGAGGGACTGTTATACCACCAAATAGAAATGCAGGTAGAAACAAGTGCTGAACAGAATTCCCCAGCCCTTGGGATTCTGGCCATTGTTTTTATTTGTTACATCACCTGCTCTGTCATATCATCTTGGACACTGGGCTTTGAGAATTCACATGAGGAAAAAAAAAGTCTTATCATAGGGCCTTTGACAAAATGGGCTGCGAAATATTCATTGACTTTCAGCACTAAATATAGGCACTCAGCAGTTCAACTCTAAAAAGCAAGCAAAAGTACTGCAGATTCTAAATAAATTATCAATAATGATAGTTCACAGGAAACAAGCTGGTTAAAGCGAAGGCTGTTCCGGCCCATCCTTCTTTGCCAGACTGGTAGCACGCACAGGCTCTCCATAGCTTTTCAGTGTGTTCTGGCTGCATGATCTGGAGTGACTCTGCAGCTTTCAATAATGTGGTCTGAATTATTTAAATGGGATGATTAGCATAATCTGTACTGTACCCTGAAGAATAAGGGGGCAATTAAACACTGAGCTTGACCTACTGCCCTCTTTTGTAGGGCAGAGAGGATCCACACAGCAGAGGTGATTGCAAAAATTAATTCTGTACATCCTTCCCTCCCCCCCCTCCCTTCTCTCTCTCTCTGCTGTACACACCCAAAACTGGTGAGAAACGGACTTACTTGGTTCCCGACTAAGTGGCTTTGCGCTATCTCAATGACAGCTTTATGTGTTGGTTCAGCAGGATCTCCAAGTATCCAAGCATCTGGACATTGAGTGTGGTGGAGAACCAACTAACCAGCCACATCTGTTATGTGTCCTGCTCATTTTTTGGAATCCTGTAGAGACAAAGAATAGCTATATAAAAAGAAAAAAATACAATTACTGTGAAAGGTCACTGCAAGTGTACTAGGGTATGTCAGGCAGCCTTATCCATTATGTCTGAAAATTGTGGTCCAATTTGTTATAACACTTGCCCATGAAGGATTCATAATTTACTGATGAGCCAAACATAGGGAACCCAAGGTCATTTAGTATTTAAAAAAGGCAAATGGAAGGAATACTTTTCCTTGGACTAGGGTAGCTGAAATGCTACAATTCTTTGGCTAGAAATCAGTTAGCTCTGTAACAATATGGAAATATATCAGTCGGAACTATGTCAACAGGATAATTTGATAATTAAACCTTTCTAAGTAGAAGCACATTCTTTAAAGGAAGGGGCAAACTTAATATGAGAACTACCAACCAAGAAATCCCATGATCCACCTCTGTCAGTTCATCAGTGAATTAGTCCCTGGGCCCCCAAATAAGTTTAATATGAAGGAAAATGGAGACTGCCCAAGGTGCTTAGAACTAGTAGGGCAGGGGAGGAGCAAACTGAAGTTTACAAATCCTGGGTCACTCTATTTGGGAGAGCTAAGGATTTACGGTCTCGGTGGAAAAGATGCTATTTGTTCAGAGAAAGTGCAGCACAGTTAGGAAACCTTCAAAACTTCTGTTCTGATAAATGTTTTGGATTAGCAGAGGGTCCTGTGTAGAAGCAGGGCCAGGACAGAAACCCTGCAGGCACGGATGGCAGACTTTGGGAGACAGGAAGGAGTCCCTTAAGTGAGGCCACGCCGTAGAAACTTGAGGAGTCTTGTTGAAATTGGAAGGCCCAGAGGCTGAAGGAGACACCACAGGCAGCAAGCAGCCTGCAGGGTTCATGACAACTCCAGTGGGGAAGCCTGCCAGCCCGGGCAGAAAGCAAGGCTAGGTGGGCCTGGCTGCAGAGAAGCTAGACAAGCGCTGGTCTCCCCTACTGAACAGGAGTGAAAATGAAGCTGAGTTTATGAGATTTGCCCAAGGCCATCGAAGCAGTCCTTGTCACACCTGGGATTAAAATTCAGATCTTTCTGCCTTCCAGAAAGACAACGACAGTCGCTCCTGATCATGTCCTATTTTTAAGTTCATTAGTTAACCTCTGGGTACTTAGCCAGTTTCAAGAGCCAGGATGTCAAAGCAGTTTAAATGGACGCGTCTAACGTGATCTGCTCTCATTGCCGGCCTTGTCCTCTGAGCCCCTGCAAAGGTTCTGCGGTTCATACAGAGGCAGGCTGCTCATCAACAAGTTTCCCTGGGAGGTGGCGAGCCTCTCTGCTCTGATCAGAACATGCCTGTCACAGAGCGCCAGCGGCCACTGAGCAGTGTCTGCTGGAAAGCGCTGCTGCCCCAGCCCAGGCGTCCAAAATCTGTCTTCTGGCAGAGGCTTAACTGTTTGGCTGCTGCTTCGGAAGGTCCATGCTGCTACCTCCCACGAAGCGAGAGCCCAGCTGGGAAACTGCCAGTTGCAAGCAATCTTCTTCTTCATTTCAACTCAACAAGTACTTAATGCACTCCTGCTGAGGGGCTAGTCCTTTGGGGTACACAGCCCTCTGGGGGTCTATAGTCATGCCAGGGAGTCCAGACATGCAAGCAGGAGGCAGCCAGAGGACATGGAGACTCCATGTAATTAAAATCTGGGTTGTTACAGCTGCAGCAACTCAGGAATTGCTCAGAGCTGCAGCATTTGGTAGAGACCTACAGATGTGGTCAATGCCCTGTAGGCTCTTCCAGTCGCTTCAGGACACAAAACAAAATGAGACCTTCACAGAAGGGAGAGCCCATGAGAATGAGCAGGGCCACCTCTGCCTCAAAGCAGGGGGCAGGGGGTGGGGCATCAGGCTTGTCTATAACCATCTGAGGTCACAGAGAACCCCAGACATGGCAACCATCACCACTGCTGTTGCCAATCAACCCTTTCTGTACCTCCTGTCACGTTTGCTACCACCTTCTGCTTTTGTTACTTTGGATCATTTTGTTCTTGTGTTTCAGCATTGGCTGAGTACCCACAGGGTTCCTGGCACACCTGCAATGCTGGGTGGCATCTTGATTCCTAACTCAGAAGACAGGTTACAGTGTAGGGGCAATAGGATAGCAGCATGGAAGTATTCAAGCATGGTGAAGTTCTAGTGTTTGCATATTAGAAAGTCGTTCTGGGCTGGAAGAGCAGAAGAGCTTGCTGGTGTTTGAGTTTCCCTTTGAGCCACTTTGTCACACTTGGTCGCTTGCCTACCCCCTCACAGAGTGACTTCAATTAAGTAATTATTAGTACAATAAATAGGGGCTATCTTTTCCCCTTGCAAGCTTATAATTCCCACAAAAGCACTGCCAAAATGTGGATCCTGCATCATTGTCACTCCAGTGTCTTGCATGAATTTGGCATGATTAAATATTCAATAACTGATACCAAGGAGTCAGTTTGCTGGGTGGCCATAACCAGAGACTACAGGCTGTGGCATAGTCAAAGAACTTTATTTCTCACAATTCTGGAGGCTGGAAGTTCAAGTGCAAAGTGTGAGTAGGTGTGGTTGCTCCCAGTCTGCTCAATTTGCAGAAAGTTGCCACATCATCGTGTGCTGGTGTTGCCGGTCTTCTATGTTCATCCCTGGTGTCTGGGGGTACAAGGGTCCCTTTGTAAGAACACCATGTAAGCTTGGACTAGGATTCACACTAATGGCCCTGTGTTAACTGAATCAGCCCTTTATAACAGGCCAACTTGAGTTCAATCACATTCTCTGATGCTGGAGGTTAGGGTTTCGGTATATGAATTGAAGAGCAGGGCACACAATTGAGATAATAGGGATCAGTGCTATAGTAGAATGAGGTATATCACAAGAGATTGGGTCATGTGGAAATGGAGAGTTTTGAGATGAATGTGTAAATATTTCACTAAACTGAGTTAAGTCACCCAGTGAGGTCATATCACTGCCCCTTGTGGAAAGGCTGGTGTTGCAGCCACCTCTAGTGGGGCTCGAACCCAGGGCAGCTCTGTAATTTGGGCATGAGCTTTTGTCGCTGGCCTCTTCATTAACCTACCAACTGAAGGGTTTGGACTCACTGAAGCATTCTGAGTCTGTGTTAAGCCAGCCAGAGTGGAAATATTTCTTCTGACTCTACACTGTGGACAAGAAAAATGACTTTCAGTGGTTATATTTCTCAAAGGCCTATGGACAGAGAGCAGAGAGAAGATATCTGACCTGTCTTTGCCTTAGTGGGATTCCAGTTACAGAGAAAGCCAGAGTCTTGGGGAAACTAGCCTCTACCCCAGGCTGCTTCCTAACTTTTAAACAACTTCCAAACCAATATCCCAGAATCCCATCTGTTTCCCTGGGAGCAACTTCAGCTAGCTTGTATGTATCACACTTATCTCGGAAATGACTGATTTTGGAGGGACCTGGTGCCAGAGGGACCAGAAAGATGCTATTTGTACATGCTTTAGTTCTTTCCTCCCAACTCTGCCCCCAAGTTCAGAATAGATAATTGGTACATCCCATAAAGGACCATTTCTACCTTGTTTCACGGGTATTTCTTAGTCTTTCCTTTTCCCAGTGTTTAAGGAGACTCTCTGGGGCAGTGAACTGACAGCAGGAGGTTGGAGGCTGCCGGGGGTCATGGAGAATTCCCTCCAGCAAGTCATAAGTGATTGTCTGGTACCCTTTCCTTTTTGGTAGTTGCCAGAAACATTCATTCCTCTGTGTAAGATCTTGCCAAGATATAATGGAATAAAATCCCATAATCATCCCTTGATGATTAAAGATGCCAGGGTTTCAGAGATGTTCTCTTCGGAGGGTGTGCTGGCTACGAAGTCTGCGTGCTCACCCACAGCTCTCCCAAAGCAGGGCGGTAGCTTCCTGCACTTGGATTTGTATACATTCTCCCTATTGCATTTACTGCCCCTTTGTCCAAGAAATCACCTTACTGCATCACCAGTGACTTTCCAAACCTTTATCTGTGCCTTTCCAGTTTCTGTTTCTCTTCATTTACTCAGTCTCATCAGGTTAGAGAAATAGAAATGCAGAGACTCAGCCCAGTAATTGTCATATCAGAATGGAGGGGCCATTTGCATCTCAAGACAGCAGCTTCCAAAACACTGAGTGAAACTTGGGGAAACTTCCATACCCACACCTGATCAAATGCTTCTCCTGTCTGCTCTTGGATCATGCAGTCAATTGACATTTTGTTGACTCTACTTCCCTTCAATCTCCCTTTCTATATAACTTCAATTCTCCTTCTGCTTGGATTTCCCGTTTCTATTCCCGGTGGCTTTATACCTCAGCTCAGCCAATCTTTGAGAAACAATGCCGTGATCTCTCTTATTTCTTTTCTATCCCTTGTCCTACTTGATCCCTATCTTACCTGTGCAAACACAATTGGAATACTGCCAAGATAAAACCACCCTTTAGCCTCAGTCACTGGGCTTAGGAACTCATGAAAGGTACCAATATCGTTCACCTAGAGGATGGTTGTCTGCTTCATTCTTCAAGATTAAGGTCTAGCAGAGTTGTGATTTTCACATACTGAGCAAAAGCATTGCTAACCTGTTTTTAATTGCCATGCAGGGATCTTCCCTACTTGTTCCCTCCTTCTTTGGCATCATAGCCACCCTTCCCTGCCCCCTTGATCTATGGGGCGTCGACCACATGGCCTTCTTTAGACCCTGCAGACCTTCCAAGCTTACTCCCTATGAAATTCTTGGCACCGATTGCCTCTTCTTGGCATGTCTCTGCTCTGTAGTTCCTCTGCATCTTTCTCATCATCAATCTGAAGTGCTCAGTATGAGCCCGAACGTCACACCCTTGCAGAAACCTCCCCTGGCTACCACTTCCTCCCAGCCAGTCACTTTCCCATTGTGATGTTCTACTCTCCTCAACCTTCTTACTATCACAAGGCAAGATTGAGACTTTGTGCCGTGGGCCCCTTATTTTCTCCAGCATCAAGAATTTTATCTGTCAGGGCCCTCCCTGGAGGCACAGTGGGTTAAAGCACAGCGCTATGAAGCTATCGCAGCCACTACAGCACAAGTTCAATCCTCAGCCAGGGAGCTGACCCACGTGGTGTGGCAGACCTCCCCTGATCCACCTGCTTCTCCCCTCAGCAGTGTTATTTCAGTCACTCTGCCTGTTCTGCTCCCCACTGTATCTCTGGTGAATCCTCTCACCCCTTGCATCTATACTTACTAATCTGTGGCATGAATAATTTTAGGTTCAGGAGGGATAATTAGAGAAGAAACCACAGTCTAGGAGCTGGAGCTGAGAGAGAAATTGCCTGTGGGTCTGGGGTTCAGCACATTACTGTGTTGCGCATTGGGAACTCCCCAGCAGGGCCCTCTCCAAAGTGGTGCAGGGCCACATTGCTCAGCCACTCTTTCCATTGCATGAGAGCATCTTCTCGCCTTTCTAGATGCTACTGTCTTGTCTGAAAGTGTGATCCTTCCTTCTGACTGAGTAGCTCAGTCAGCCTTCTCTACCCAGTGTCACTGCCATCTTCTGATTTCTTGTGGAAAAAAACAAAAACAAACAAAAACAAAAAACAGATCTCCCTGAGGTGTCACTGTCTGTAGACTCTCATGCTCTGTCTAGCAAAGAGATGAACTTTGTTACTTCCCATCAAGGACACAGTCATGGACTCATTCAGCACCTGTTACTCCTTGAAAAGGTGTCATGTCTATAATAACAGGAACCTGGCATTACCCATTCTGTTCTCTCATTGAGAAAAAGCATGAATGAGCACCCCTACCTGGGGTCAGACCCTGTCCATAGCAAGCCCCTGCCCTTTTCTTCAAAAGCAACCTCCTAGCCATGTCTTAGATACTAAAACCCTAAGAAGACATAAATCATTCAACTTCTTTCTTCTTTCAGGAAACCAGGCTAACTACATTTGCAACCTAGAGTTCTCTTACACTGACCTTTCCAAAGATTTTATTATCTGACATCATTCTAACTTATTCCCATGTTTAACCAATAATTCCCACTTCCCTGCATGCTGTTTGCCGGAATTTTAACATTTATTTTTATTCCTGTAGTGCCAGGCAGATAATTACAATTTGGATGGAACTTTAAAGTTCCTTGAGTTTCTTAGCTCAGCCCTTTCATAGTATGAGAGAGAAAGCTCAAGTTTATAGCTTAAAGTCACTAAGAATTTGACTGCCTTTTAAGGCTCTTTAACCAAAGCATTCTCCTGTGAGCTTGCTGTGGGTTTATGTCCACATGGTGAGAATGCTAGCAAATTCTATCAGACCCCAAAACACTCAAATCTACTGGAGAACTAGAAGGGAGGTTTTCTGGAGCAAGTTGGGAAACATAAACCCAGTATGGAAGGTGTGTTCACCTGTTCATCTGGTTGCTATCTGGGTGGTTAGAACTAAGATGCTTATTCTGAGGTACCAGATCATCATGGTCCAAATCCTTGAACCGCTCTCAACACTGAAAAGAAAACCAAGCACACACATGGCTTTGTGTCTTTTAGTACAAGGCCTGGGAGAATACTAATAGGGGGTGGAAGGAGGGAGAGAAGGGGAGTCAGTTGAAGCCAGAGTTTAAAAGTCCAATAATTGTTGACTAATGGTGCCTCGGCAGTAGTTCCAATATGCCAGTTAATGCATAATGTCTCCCCACATGAAACCTGATCAAAAAGCTTTAAAGCTGCTGGGCCCCTACTGTTTGCAGAGGAAAATATGGGGACCCAGGGTCTCGGAAGGCAAGCAGAGCAGACACATTGACCATCTGAGCAAGACCTCGTTTATAAAAAGACAGAAAAGAGACACCATCCTCAAAATACGCTGTGTAGCACAGAGACCACAATAAATGATGTGTAAGTCAACTATTTGAACTGATGAAAAGGCTAGAAAAAAAAAAAAGAAAGAAAATATCATATGTAAAAGAAGGCAAGCTTTTCCTTCTATTTGAACACCTTCCCGTTAAGAGAACACAATACACAACTGCAAATGTGGATAGGCTCATTAGGAGGAAGGAACACTGTTTGAAATAAACTTCAAAGAGAAAGAAAAAAGCTGTCATTTTCTTTAAGGACACTGTTAGGTTCTTATTGACAAGACAAGAGTAATAAAGTTAAATTAGAGCAACTGTAATTGTGATGGTTTTGTTGGAGGGAAATAGAACAACCTTTGCTATTAAAACAAGAAGAAAGAAAAGGAGATCTTTTAATCAGCCTCTTCTGGAGCAGTGATTACTGACCTTACCCCTCATGCAGAGTGTTCTTGAATCTGTTCCAGTGACACAATTCTTACCTCATTGATACAATCCAGGAATTTTAAAGCTAGAAGGGAGCTGGAATAATCAGCATCTCGGAGTATCTTCTACTGTAATTGGAGATACTGGTGTCGAAGCAGCTAAATGATTTGCCCGTGCTCATTCAGCTTTCGAATTTCAAGGTTAAATTCTAGGAACTGGCAGGAACTGAAACTTATTTCTCCAGTGATAGAATCTGTTTATTCCATCTTCTCCAGAGGCATCATGCCAGAATCAGGCTGTTAGTGGTGAACTTAATGTAGTGTGCATACGTGTGGATTTTTAATAATGCACACCTGAAACTTAGGTGTTGTAATGCAAGGTTGCTTCAATTAAGAGTTTTAATTAAAAATTAAACGAAAAATAAAAATATAAACACATTTATGCTGATGACTCCAGCCTAGGAGCACATTCAGGGATTGAGTGTACCGACTGCATGCTCACGTAGTCCTCCTGCCTGGAGAACCAGGCGTCAAGCACAAGTGTCAGGAGCTCCACATCCTTCCTCACCCCTGCACCCCAGTGATAGTCAACACCTTCCCTCACACACTGTTCTTGTTGGAACAGAGCAGTGTGTGTCTAGCTCCTGTGGTGAAAAAAATGAGGCTGGAAGCCCTTGCTAGCCAAGAGTGAGTTATGGGACTGACCAGAACTGCAGTGTGAGGGGCCAGACACCTTGGAAGTGACAAGCTCTGCCTCGTAATATATACTAGCAGTTCCGAAAAAGGAAAGTGCAATCATTTCTTAAGTACTTTGGGCCATTTTCCGCTTTTGCTCCCCTCCCAGAGAAGTCTGGACACGTTTTTATTTGGGAAGGTGCATTGTGACATTTTATATCATTCCCTCCACCTATTAATAGATCCGGCTGCCCCAGGTGCTCATTTTCAAGACGCCCTCCGAGAAGAGGGACTTTGGCAGCTGCTCTGCAGCTGACAGCTTCGGGGAAATGGCAGCTTTTAATTGATGTATGGTGGACACTGTGCTTTCTCTATCTCTCTTTAAAAAAATGTGATGGGTTTAGAATCCTCCTAGGACCAATAGATTTTAATATGTCAATTATTCCCCCTTTTATTGGAACTTATATGTTTGCAGCTGATGGATGGCCTTCCCGGGTACCATTCTGTCTCCGTGTGAGAGTGCACTGTGTGTCCGCCTCACCCACCTCTGTCTGAACAACCTCTCTAGACAGGAACCAGTCACCCAGCCCTGTACAGATTCCCCACAAAACAGCAAACGGTGCAACTGCTTACCAAATTAGCTGCCTGCCATCAGTTCATAGTCATGAGAGGAAATTGGACAGTGAGGCTACAAAGCAAAATTTCAAAGGAGTAATGGTATGGAGGACAGAAGTGGACATTTAGCAGTGTGCTTTATGTAGTCTGCAGTTAGATTCATTCTCAAGGTTGCTTGCCCAAAAATTACATAATATTATAATGCAATGTTAAATCAGTAAAAAAAAAATTAAATTCTATCTCACTCACACTCACTCTGTCTGGACAGCAGCTCTCCAGCAGCCCTTGAAGGAGACCAGCATGGTCCATGCCCCCATGCCTGCATCTCCATGGGTGTTGACTGCAGGAGCCATTGCCAATGAGTCTGGCCAGTTGTCAGTTCTCTGAAGGCGTCAGGGTTGTCAACCAACAGTGCCAGAATACCAGCTCTGCTGTTCCCTGCCCAGTGAAGTCACTGCCACTGGTCAATCTTTTCGAGCTCCATTTCAGGTCTGAGCCCTCCCTGCTACTATTATGCATGTGGAGTTCCTTAATTCCTTGGTTTCCCTCAGCATTCTGCTGACCTTTAAAAAAACAATTTGTTGTATTGTAATTCATGTAACAGTGTATAAGTCAGTGACTTTTTTAAACTAAACACATGGAGTTGTGTAATCATCGGTATCCTAGATTTTTAGAAATTTCTTCCAGAAATTTCTTACTGCCTGCTTGTTATCAATCTCTATGCTCCAAGCCAAAGTGACCACTGATCCATTTTTGTCTGTATAAGCATGTTTTTCTAGGCATTTCTTGCCAATGCAATTCTAGAATAGGGAGCATGATGCTTCTGAAATTTATCCATGTTGTCCTTTGAATTAGTGCCCCATTCATTTTTATCACTTAAGTAATATTCCATTCACATGGCTATATCATCTTTTCTTTACCCCTTCATTAGTTGATGGACTTCTGGATTGTCTGGGTCTACTCTCTAGAAAAATTCACGTTTCTTTGCATGAGCTTATTTTCTCTAATAAACCTCTTAGGAGCCACTTTTTGAGTACTTATATGTCCCAAACTCTGCAAACCACCCTCAGATGCACTATTTTAGACTCCACAATTACCGAGGTAGAAATTTTAGTTGTACACCCAAGAGTAATAAAGAAGAATTCACTTGAAGGAGTGTTCCTGGGGTCAGAATTCAAGCTCATGTTCTTTCTGTTCTGCCAGGAAACCTCTAACTCTGTAAATAAACCTTTGGCTATATCCCTGTAGAAAGCCCAAATATCCACCCTCTTAGCCATGTCTAAAGTCCCCAGGATGGCCACTTTAAATGAATTTGAGGTTTGCCATTCTATCCTGGGATTCTTGCACAGAGAAATATTCTCTTTTCAATTACAACAGCCCCAAAGGTCATTTCCAATCCACTTTTAACTTTGGTACATAAAGTTGTGCAAATGTATCAATTATTCACTTCATATTTAGCACCAGGGTAGGCACTGTGAGGATACAAAAGATAAATGACACTCAACCCTGGCCCCTGGAGGGCAGTATACTGCAAAGATAAGACTCATATAGACATGTCTAGATTAGAGACCCAACTACAAATGTAATGGGAACTCTTTATTTAGAAACCTGCTGCAATACCCAGACCACCTACAACTCATGCGGCACCTGCCTATTTCCTTCCTGTGTTATGTGGACACTGTGAAGATAAATTACTGATATATAAAAAGACCTGGACTCTGCTTCTGAGTAATTCATTAAATGTGAATTCTGTGAAAACAGGGAAATGTTAACATCTTTAAAAGCAAATTATTTCTTCAGGTTTCCTAGGTAGTAATTGGAAAAGGTGCAGTTTCTGCTATAGAATACATAGTTGTAGATATAGATGCATGTATATCTGTCAGTGTATATAATAATGGCCTATGTTGTCTACATTTCTCTCTCACTCCTAGAATACATTCTAGAGGAAGAAGGGAAGGTGATAGGATTACATGTTTCTCTTTCATCCTCACATCCTAAGCTTTTTGAGCACCTACTATGTTTCAGGCTAGCCTGGAACAGATGAGATGACCTCGTGTGGGGAGACATTTGTTCTTCCACTCCCCACCCCTGATGGAGCCCTGTTACCCACTGTGATGCTCTTTGAAGATGGGTCTTTAGGAGGCGATTAAGTTTGGATGAGGTCACAAAGTACAGCCCCCTGACAAGATTTAGTGTCCTTATAAACAGATGGAGAGAACAAAGCTTAGCTCACACTCCACCATGGAAAAAGTGGGAAAGCAGCCATCTACCCAGCAGGAGGAGAGCTCTCATCTGAATCCAAACTCTGGCATGTTAATCCCAAGTTTCCAGTCTCTAGAAACATGAGAAAAATTTGTTTAGGTCACCCCTTGTATGGTTTTAGTTTTAGCAGTCCCAGCGAAGACAATGGGCTTTAAGAAAATAAATCATGGGGATTGTGAGAAGACAGGGTATGTCAAGAGAACATTTGCATGTCAGAAGCCAGAGTGGACTTACGCTCTGCACTGCATTAAAACAAAGAGAAAAGTAAAACTAGGGACCCTCCCTGGTGGCTCAGTGGGATAAAGCACAGCAGTATGAACCTAGTTGCAGCCGCTTCAGCTCAAATTCAGTCCCTGACCCACATGGCACAGCAGATCTCTCCTATCTCACCCACTGTTCCCCTCAGCAGTGTACTTTGTCAGTCTGCCTGTTCTGCTCTCCTCACTCTGTTTCTGATTAATCCTCTCACCACCCTGCCCCTTTACCTCTGGCCTGTACCCCAGTTCTGTATAAATAAATAAGTCTTTTAAAAAAAAAAAAAGCAAAGCAAAACTAGACATCAAAATACCACCTTACGGGCAGAGAGAGGGGTTGTGGGAGGAGATGAATTCTGTAGCCCAGTGACTTAGAATATGGGGCTGGCAGGAAAGAAATAGACACATTTCAAAATGTAAAACCCTTCCTTCTGTGTCTTTTTGAAAGTATTCTGCAAATCTTCCATAAAGATTGGCAACTTCTCTATCAAGCCTGGGTAACCTAATATATCAATTCTCCATTTTTCTGCCCAAGTTAGTGATAAAATATCTTCCATTAACCTATGCTGAAAGAGCTGATTCTATTCTAAGAATCTCTTTATATTCCCTTATAACTTTTAAAAAGATATGCCTCTGTGCTTAATACCTCAGCTTATACTCAGCTGAAATGTGAAGACTTTGGCCAAATTTCAGGGAAATCAATTGGGCCTTTCCTGAGTCTTTTGATCATCAGGACATGGAATGCTTTACCCCTGGGGAAAAGAAAAAGATCATCCCTTCCACCTGAAGAGGCTAACAACTAATGTACCCTCCAAGTATTTGCGGTGGGCTTGGTCTTCACTGTCAGCAGTATCTCTTGACTTTTCCAATTATTCCATGAATTAGTAACACACGGGTCAGTTCAGAAATGAATGAAGTATGTTGTCATTCTCATCCCTGTTTTTAAATTCTAACTGGCAAATTGCATTTTATTTCAGCTTTCTTTCCACATTGGCTCAATTCTTTGCCCACTTCCTTGTGAAGCTTCTTTTTCTAGCTAATTCTTGTTACTTTTCCAGTTGTCAGAAACCTTTTGCTAGATGCTCATGTTTCCTTAAAGATTTCAAGGAGGAAAGTCTAGTTTTACCTTTCATAAACTCCATATCCCATCAAATAGGCTTTCTGAAAACGTGTTCTTCCGCAACTGCTTCCTGCTGAAGAATTAGTTGTCCATTTTTCTTCCAGTTGTCTGTCATTGTTCACAGAAACTTCTCCCAAAGACCTCCCACCTATGTTTTCTTAATTCTTTTCAGGAATAAGCAAAGTTCCTCCCACCACACATTTAGATTATTTTATGGTCTGTATTAAGAAGTTTTCTTGTAAATCCACTGAGTCTCATTGACCCATTTTAAAGGTGTTGATGAATTAAGAAAGTTCAGTCTGTAAAAGCTTCTAGGCATTTTTCCTTTTTTTTTTTTTTTTAAGAATAGGTCATTTTTTAAATATATACATTTTTTTAAAAGATCAAACTGATCTCACAGTATACCTTCTGAAATAATTGTGTATCATTTTCACTGCAATGTTAAAGAAAAGAAGGCAAAAGCAGAAAAAAATTGGCATTTCAAACAAAGATGATACTAGACATTTTGCTAAGCAGTGACAGCAGTAGAAAAGGTTAAGACAGTCCCTGCCTTTACATCAGGGCAAGAGAATGTGCAAGTATGCACAATAAGATGAATGTAAGGAAATTCAAGTTTGAGGGAAAGAGATAGATGCGTAGTCAGAGTCCTCATATGAATTCAGTCACGGGGGCCAGGATGCACGTCCTCCAGGTCAGCTTAGAGGAGGTAGAGGAGTGTTCAATCAGCCAGTGCCATATTTCAGCACACCATGGCTATATTTTTGAGTAATTTAAAATTGTTACTAAGTATGCATTAGCATTTGCTACTTGCTTCTACTTTAGATCTCTTAAACCAGCATACTGTGTCAATAAGAGAGCTTCCCTTTCTTTAATGAAGGAAATTTGTGGGGAAGAGTGCAGGATCTGGAACTGCCCAGCTCCCTAACAACTCATCCTTTCTGATAAAATCATCATCCATTGTTGCCATCATCTCTCTCTGCATGGATCAGGTGTATCATACCTCATGTAAAGTAATGGAGATGATTTGTTTAAGGTGAAAAGGGAAAGGGCATTAACTGCAGGACTGTTCTTTCTCTGGGCAGAGGGTTACCAGCCTACCTTCAATGAAGGGAAGGATGACCCAAGTTACAAGGTAAAATAAATGATGCACTACATGGAAAGCTCATGGCGAACGCTCAATGAATAATTATCCTTCCCTTATCCCCTCCTCATCCTCCAGGTGACTTAGCCCTGTGGTTTTGTATGCCCTAGTTGGGTGCTCACAGAGGTGCCTACGAGACCATCAAGGGCTACAGAGGCAACCACGGGTTATGGAGTCCAGTTTTTGGAGTGGACATCTTTCTCCTTGTCTTCTCACACACACAGGAATTCTTGATGAGAGTGTATGCCCCTGTCAGCGGGTAGTGGTTCTTTTCTTTTGACTCTAGCACTTTCTGAAGATCTGATTATAAAGGAGATGAGTCCAGGTGCAGTACATTTTTGGTGACCTAACATTTTCTGCTGGGATGATTGATAGACCCTAAAGGAGTTTAACCAAGGATGGACAACTTTGAAAACACACTATATCCAAATAATACACCCACACTTTGATCTTCTTTGTAGACCTCTGGGGGCCATTTTGAATATTAAACTCATTAACCAACCTGGGGTATTTTTTGTTTTGTTTTTCAGTAAAAATGGTGTGGGTGGCTGAATCAGCATTGCAGTAGATTCTACTCCCAGACTCCTCCAAAAATATGTCTCGATTGAGCATACTTTATTTCCAGGAGGGAGATGAAATTTCTCCTTCGTTGGTATTGCTCTTCGGAAGGTTTAAAACTTAGGAGTTAACATCCTGATGTGATTATATCATATTCCACTGTATCAAGATATACACTTTGGGAAACACTTTGAGAAAAATTATGAGCTAGAACAACAGTAGGATCTGACTTACATGTGATATTAGGCTCCAGTAGAGACAAAAACTGATATTAGGAAGAAGCCAGAGAAAGGGGTCAGGGGAGGAAGGAAAGAAAATATGTTCCAGGAACTGAGAGCAGGATAGGTTGCTAAGCAGAGAAGGGGGTGAAATGGATGGGAGCAAGGGCCAGATCTTTCCAGAGTTCCTGATCTCAGAGTGGGCTGAGCTCTAGCTTTGAACAAATGGAAAGAAAGTGAAATATTTTTAAGAAAGGGATTTAATAATCCAGTTTGTCTTTAAAAGAACGTTTTGCCAACCACATGGGTAAAGAGAGAAGAGTAAGAGTGGTATTGAGTGAGCCAATAGGATGTTCTCATGTGCACGATGCCATGGTGACAGAGGACAGGATGACCGTTTGGCCTCATGTCTTGGAGGTTTACAGTTCGGTAAGGGAGAGGACAGGCATACACAGTTATTACCGTGCAATATGTGATTAGCCGGAAGGTTAAACAACGTAACTTGAGAAGAGGCAACGGTCACTCAGAGCAGAGAGCTACCTTCCATCATGTTGAGCAGTGTCCCACGGCATTGAGTGGCCAGCACTTGGTTTGAGTTCAGTACTTACTAGCTTGTTCCTGTTGAGATTTTATTTACAACTGCTTCCAGGTTCAGAAATAAGTCGCTTTCCCAATGTGGTGTTTTAAACTGCAGCAGCACACATAGACTCATTTCATATTCAGGTTCACATTAGCTTTGTCAAACAAGTAGAAAGCAGCATTTTGTACATGTCCTTCTAGAAAGAGTATTGAATTCTCCATTCCCTGCTCCAGGTCCTCGGGCAGGCCTTCAATCAGAACAGGTTTAGACACAACTCTGTTCCTCTTGGGGG
The DNA here is from genome assembly GCF_000260355.1 of Condylura cristata. Classification (NCBI taxonomy): domain Eukaryota; kingdom Metazoa; phylum Chordata; class Mammalia; order Eulipotyphla; family Talpidae; genus Condylura; species Condylura cristata. Next base: position 22,537,936 of record NW_004567127.1, on the reverse strand, counting down.
ACACATGGCTACATAGCCAATGATGGGAACACAGGCTTCTGCAAATGGCTGAGCAAATGAAGAGGGATGGGGCTCCTCTATTCTGAGAAATCTGGAGTGGACTGCAGTGAGAAGGACTTGTGCAAGTTGCTCTCATAGCTCTTGGTGTCCCTTCCTGAGAGACCCTTCTGGAATCCCACCATTTACTACTGCCCACATCCTCACACACTTCTGTTGGCTTGTGGGTGGCCCCTAAAGTGCACTGCTTTGCTGCTGGGAAAGTTTTCATGCTCTACCGTGAATCTCTTTTGAAAAGCATCTAGGTTGCAGTGAGAATAGAAGGAAAAATACATATAGGTGGTCGTGAAGAAAGGCCCTGAGGAAAGTAGTCCATGATTCCATACTAGCAGAGAAGTTATCATCTCCATCTAGATATGAGCTTGCATAAGTCTCTTAAGCTCTCTAGGTTTCTTTGGAAAAATAAGGTTATTAGAGTGACTGATTGCGTAGGTATAGGGCAAACTTAGTAGCAGTGCAAATTTCCATATAAGAATGCTGTGTCCTAAAATTTAGGAAGATGTTTTGAATTTAGGGTGCTTATAAGTTTTGCTTTTTTTTTTTAAGATTTTTTTATTTATGCATACAAAACTGGGGTCCAGGCCAGAGATGCAGGGGTGGTGAGAGGCTTCACCAGTGACAGAGTGGGCAGCAGAACAGGCAGATCAACAAAGTACACTGCTGAGGGGAGCAGTGGGCGGGCCAGGAGAGGTCTGCCTCGCCATGTGGGTCACCTCCGGGGCTGGGGGGTGAAGTAGCTTTAGCTTCTTAGTGCTGCACTTTAACCCACTGCACCACCAGGGAGGACCTGCTTGTAAGTTTTTATTACTTAAGTCTAGATTAAGTACTAGACTGTATCCTTGATACTGATGTGAGAGGAAAAATGAACTCCTTAGATAGCTCTCTGAGTATCTAAAAGTTGCAGTTTGGGTCAGAAAGATGACTGTTAGAGTATAAATTTTGAGTATATCTGATGATTTCTAAAATTGAAGGCAAGGCATATGTGGGCTAAGAAAGCCAAGAGACTGCCATAGTTTGCTTGCTTAGACCACCACTCCGAAAATTCTGTTCCCTTTGATAAGATTTCATTTAAGGATGCTGACAAATCTGAATCAAAGAAAGGGTATCAAGTTGAAAATAAATCTGGAGAAATTGTCATATAAGGAAAGTTAAAAATTGGAGAAGCTTGTTCTTGAGAAGATACATTACAGTTGTCTCAAATATTGTGGAGAACTGTCAGGGAAGAGAAATGAGACTTATCCTGGTTCTGCCTTTCCTAATAGACCTGGGGTAAATCGATTGAAATTGCAGGGAGCTTAATTTGTGCTCAGTGTAGAGGAGAAATTTCTATCAACAGTATCTAACCAAGAATGGAATGGAACCTAGTTTCCCTTATGTGTAGAATAATAAGGAAGAGACTGGAGATATGAGTGATATTGCTTGTGAAAAGCAAGGATTCAATTGTTTTTACATGTATTAATTCAATCCTCATAACGATCCACTGATGGAGCTTCTATTATGGAGTAGCCAAAAACAGGTGCCACAGTATGGTTAGACCTCTTGTCTGAGATCACATAATTCATAAGCCACAGAGCTGGGATTTGAATGTTTATGGTCCAATAGTGGAGCGCACAGGCTTTCCTGTGCTGCTAGGTTGCCTATGAGCATCATTTAGAAGTGCTGTGAATGAGATTGTTGCCCTGAGCTTCTAAGGTGATTTTTGAAGATTCTACCAAGTATATTCTGCCTAGTCTATGCAAATGCTATAGCCGCATAACACGGGTAGAGATGCTTTCCTGCACGTGCTCCCAGAGTCACTGCGTCTGAAGCCCTCTGCTGTGTCACTCCTGCTGCTGTAACTATGCACAGCCATCTCCTTGCCTTTTCCACACTGCTGGAGCAGGATTTTCTTTGTCTGCCATACTGACATCATCCATGTCATCTACTTCAGCAGCCATGCCATGATGTTCCTTAAAAAGCATTCAGAAGGATCCTCCCTGGTTAAAGCACAGCACTGTGAAACTACTGCAGCCACTGCAGCACGAGTTTAATTGCTGGCCAGGTTGTGACCAACATGGTGTGGCAGACCTCTCCTGACCTCCCTGCTGCTCCCCTCAGCAGTATACTTCAGTCAGTCTGCCTGTTCTGCTCCCCACTCAGTCTTTGGGGTGAATCCTCTCACCCCTGCACCTCTGGCCTGTACCCCAATTCTCTGTGTATAAATAAATCTTAAAAAAAAAAACTCACTAAAATATCTAAAGACATTGCAAGTACAAAAGAAAGCTCTCCCTGACAAGCATATGAGCTACAGCTAGACCTTTCTTCCAGACCCATCCAGTTGTCCACCCTCTGTCAAAGTCAGTACCTTGATGGGGAGAGTTAGAGAGAGATCTTGGTTTGATCTCCCAGTTGCCCTAAGGAAGCACAGTGGAGTGGAAAGGGCTTACCAGCAGAGGAAGCGAAAGAGCATCCCTTTCCTCCTTGATAAGATTCATCCAAAAGCAATTGACCAAGAAGGAGAACTGTCCCCCTTTCATGTACAGGTGCTTGCAAATGGTTTGACAACAGGTAGTTAAAACATAAGGATGCCATGCCGTCAATCACACTGCATCCTTCTGGATTTTAACGTTTGTTTTACTTGAGGGAAGATGATATTTGAACATTTTATGGCATCCATCAACAGGAATGTGCACATGGTTTCAAATAAGGGTTTTCAGCCTTCTGAAACCAATTACTTCTGCCTAAGTAGAAATGCCAAAGCAGCGATGTGTCAGCAAGTAAGAATAATTTTTAACATAATAATAAATACGTACAACAATGCTGTGAGACACCAGAAAATGGTGTGTGCACACGCGTGCAAGTGCACGCATGGGCACAAACCTTTTTAAGAGATATTTCAGAAAGTCGGTGTCAAACAATGTTAACCCAGGGAGATGCAGAAATGTCAGACGCATTACATGGGCAGGACGTGCGGTTGGCATTTGGCTGCCAGCGGGGGAGGCGTCCTCCTGCAACTAATTCCTCAGGAACCTCATGCTGAGTCTGTCTACAGGGAAGGGAGAAGGGGGGAGGAGGGGAGAACACATATTGCCTATTCTGTTTTTCCTGCGCAGCTGGAGAAGGCCTCAACTGTGTCGGGCTGGGACTGCCGGTGATTTTCTGTAGTTAGAGGGGAACACAAAAGAAAGGGCAGCCCGTTCCCAGTTTATGCCAATGGTGAGCCAGCCTCTCCTGACCATCAGCGGGGCTGGCACAGTTGAACGCAAGCCAGACCACTTATGGGGACTCGTCAGCACCTCACCTCCACCAGTGAGTTTTCTCCATGGGAAGGTTGTGATGGAGTCTCTGGGTAAGGATGTTGGAGATGCATGCAGATGGGGCTCTGAAGGACCTTTCCTAATTGGCAGAGTTGCTGGCGCATTTCTTTAACCCTTCGGTGGGTGTCTAGGGAAAGAGGGGGGACTTGGCAGTGAAACTGTTTTATACCGACACTCCCATGTAGTCCTTGTGAATTCTTGTCACTGAGTGTAATTTCTAATTCCTACCAGGCTGTCAATCTGAGAATTTTCTCTGCTGCCTTCATGATGGCTGCCAGGTATATCACCAGAAAAATGCTCTGTGAAAATAGATATAAAATGAGATTTATTAACTGTAAACATCTGTTAAGTCAAGCATCTTGTGTCTACTGCTGAAATACTCTTTCAAGTTGCTCTCTCATCTGTCCCTCTTTTCATCCTCCAGAGACCTATCTGTGGTAGCTTTCTGCACACAGCTTTCCCGTTTACTGTCGCTCTGTGTTAAGACATTTTCATTAAATAGGCAAAAAGGAGGAGAAAGGGCATGGTTCACTCGATTAGCTGAAATTTTCTTCCAAACGTGGATTATTCTTGCTTTCCTATCTGATGTTTAGTATGCGGAGCGGATACTTCAGACAGTCCTGGTGTCTTCTGCGGCAGGTATCTGGGTTTGTTGACAAATCTTCACGTGTGGCATTTGCCTTCAAAGGGTGCATGGCTGTCATGTCAACTTAAAGGGAGAAATAATAATCCGTACACTTTAGGGCAATTTGTGTCTTACAAGTACGTATGTTCTCTAATTGATTTGGCTTTATCATAACATCAACCCTGTATGGTGGGTATGGCCATTTGCATTCACTCCTGTTTTTAAAGGAGGACATTAAGGGCAAAGGACACACTCAAGGTCATATAGCTAGTAAGTGGACTTGTTGGCATTTCAACCCACTCTGTGTCTCAAGTTTTTTGTTTGTGCTTTTGTTTTATGCACTTGAGCTGTCAGTGGTACAGACACTGCCACACAGAAGGTTTCTAGCTTCATATTGTCAAATGAGAAAGATTGTGTGAGCTTGTGTGTATGTGTGTGTGTTCATGTCCGTGTGTGTTCCCTTTTTCTCTACTTCCCTTTTGCCCTTCAGACCATGGCAAGTGTGCTTCTGAGGTTGATAAGAACCAATGTGAATGTGATCCAGGTTTCCCTTTTAAAAGTCACACATACTTGTGTGCACACACATGTGCACATACTTTACTCACTAAGTTGAGGAGCCCTGAGGTGCCATGGGTTTCTTCTGGTCTAAGAAAATCATCTGTACCTGTTACCACTCCTGAGCTGGAGACAACAAAAGGCTGATTGTAGGTGGGGTGACTTCACTGACATTTACTGGAGCTGAAAGGAGAAGGGGAGCGGGCTGGGGGGGACTCCATCACCCTTCTGATCATTATACACCAGACATCTCAGCCTTTGAAAAGAAGCGAATGTGTCCCCAGAAGGTGGTGGGGTAGGCGCCCTGATGAACAGCCTGGATCTTGCGTCTCTTCAGATAAGCCTGGCGCTGTCTCAAGAAACAGCCCACGGGACGTCCTGGGAATGAGGAACAGTTCAGCACATACCTTGGAGCGCATTGTGAAGGTGGGGCTGGGGTGGGTAAACCCTCATAATTCAGGGATACAACCAGCTGCTCCCAGCTACCATCTCCTTTCCCCCAGCCCACCATCTCCCATGGGCCGGGTGAGCTGGCAGTGCTTGCTCCGGAGTCTCTCCTCAGATGGAAAGCAAGGGGTTCTGTGTGATGCTAATTCCTTGTCAGGACAATTTTCACATTCTCAAGCCTTCTCAGGTCACTAGACAGTGTTGTGTGGCTCCTAGACCAGGCACAGCCTGTGCCACAGTCAATCTGCTTTGCGTGCCAACACTCAGACGCGATGCAGACCATCACAGGTGCTAGCACCGTGAGGTCTGTCTTTAACATTTTATTTTCTGAAGTTCTTTGGAAAAATCTCTTGAGACATGGGCCAAGAGTAGATTCATAAAAACCTCGAAATGTCAGAGCTGGAAGGCAGCATGAATTGCAGGTGGTCCAGGGGCCCCACGCTAATGATGAAGACACCAAGTCCCCACAGAACTGAGGTTTGTCCTAGATTAAAATGACTCTTTTTGTTGCTCTGTGGCCCGCAGCCCTTCAAGGCCTTCCTCTCTGTCCTAAAAGTTGACCATCTATGCTCAGCATTGGGCACCTTTCTCTTCTAGCTACCAACTGCTTTTACTCTACAGGATGAGACTGGAGGGCAAAAGAAAGGGAAGCAGCTTGCATCTCCGCTGTGGCTGGGGCTGGCTATTGCCCTGCAGCCGTAGTGCATAGCCCCTTGGCTATCTGGACAGTTCCCTCCTGGTTCCTGGACTCACCCCCTCTCCGTGCCATGGGAGAGGAGCAGTGGCAATAACTTGCTCTTTGTTAGCCCTACAACATCATTGTCCCTCGGGCTCCCTTAAGTCCTGATCTGACTTGGACTCTTGGGTCCCCTCTGCTTTCAGTGACAGCAGTAACAATAGAGCATTTTAGCCCTGCTGTTACTGCTCCACCACTGTCCACCACTCTGTTTGTCTCTTTCCCACAATGTAGGTGGCGCCAATGTCTTGGGTTCAAATCCTGGTTCTGCCACTTGTAGACATTCATGCTAATGAGCAGATTGTTTAACCTCCTTGTGTCTCAGCCTCTGCTTGTGTAAATGAGAGACTATTGTGCCGGTTAAATAAAATCAGCGCCCTCAGAGACCTTAGCACCTGGTAAATGTTCAATATTAAATTTTCCAAAGTACCCAGAACATCAGCACATGCTCGATAATAAATTCTACTCTTTGCTAGTGTTTGCTGTTGCTTTGGACTCACATTCTGTATGTGGACATATTTATTAGGATTCTCATTCTCATTCTGAGAAAGCTTTACAGACTTATTCTGAGTCTTGCATAAGCTAAAATCTTATGAGAGTACAGTCACCAAAATGCCAAGAATGGTTAAAAGTGGTGGACAAACGGAGTGGGGGTGTGAGTCATGTGGTGGGGTGGAGTGTTGGGACAGGAATGCAGACAGGACCACTCTGGACAAGCCAGGATGTGCTTGGAAGCTGGGCTGGTTCTGGGCAGGCTGCGAATCAGCTCCAGGCTGTCAGCGTGGATGTCCTCCTCCTCCTGCCTGACCTGGAAGGACACGTAGCCCCTGTTGTTTGAGAGAAGTAGCCATGAGCCCGGATGTTCATGCAACAGTGATATAAGGGCTGGATTCCTAAGATACTGATGATTCTCCATCTGAACAAGGTAGTTTCTAGTTCCAGAGCATAAAGCTTCGCCAAATTCTTTTATGAAAAATAGTTCTCAGTTATTTAAGCCTCCTTTTGCATTTTTGGTGAATATTTGGAAAAGCAGAATTAATGATGCTTGCATCTGGGTGTCCTGAAGAAAAGCTCTGGGTTTTTGGAGCAAACTGGACCATCCTGAACTTCTTATTAAACTATAAGGGGTCCCTCTGGGTTTTCACCAAGAAAATGCCTATGGGTGTGTTTTACCCTCAGTGGTTTTATTCTTGATTCCCCAGGCACATGGTAAAATGTGGCTGCTCTTTGGGGAGCCCAGTGGCTTCCATCGTGTCATCAAATAGGAGACTCTGGCCTGCCTCTGAACGGAAAAAGAAATGAAGTCATCGGCTCTCTTGTTGTTCAGGACGGTGACAACGCTGTGTTATTACTTTATGTCAGACAAGGGAAGAATTTAATACAGTGTTGGAGGCCTTGGAAACGCGGGGGAAGCCCACGTGTGGCACCGGCTCTGTGTGTTACAACATGGTGCTAATGTCCAATTGCAGGTAGCAGGGCTGTCTCACTTGTTCTCAGACTCCCCAAGTCCCCCCACCCCTCCCCGTGCTTTTATTACTTTTTATTAGCAGTTTTCCCTAGAACCAGCCTTCTATCTGACTTTGGGCAACCCTAAATGCTGCGGACTGCATCACTCGTGGGCCCGTCGGTGTCAGTGTCCTTCCGACTATATCCACACGTCCCATAAATCAGCGGCCCATGGGAGGATCTGCGGCCCCAATGCCAGGAGACCTCTAGTCAGTGATAGTGGGTAAATCTGCCTTCGAACTCTCCCCTGGCCCGCTTGGAATTTTTTCAGCCCATCTTCTTGTGAGCCCTCTGGCCCTCCCTCATTCACTCACTCTCTGTCCCTCCCTCACTCGCTTACTCTCTATTCCCTTATCCTGTTGTCACATTCTTTTATTTTTACTTTTCTCCCCCATGCCCCTTGAGAGCTCCTGATATGTGTGATTATTTCTTCTGTCACTGTTCCTTGCCGCTAACGCGCAGGCGCAACTAGACAGGAAGCTTGTCTGTTCAGGCAGACATGAGCACGGGCCCAGGACCATGCCTGGTGCAGACCCCCTGCTATTGTTTTGCAGAACGAGTGAGTGAACAAGTGTCCCCAAGGTGTCATTCCTAGAAACTCCTTCACTCAAGAGAAGTGTCACAATTCCCCATTTTGAGGAATGTATCAACTATAGAAAGAAAATCATGTGAAAAATCATATTCTATAACAATATCTATAACCATGTAGAAAAGAAGTTTGTCTTTATGTTAAAAACACAAGATTAAGTGACAAACCCCTACTTCTCCCCATTGCACACCCCCACCCCCACCCCACCCCCCCCACACACATATAATCACACAAAACCCCTGCAATCGAGGAAGGGCCTAACGCAAAGAATGAGGATCCATCCCAGGGCACCTCAGAGGAAACTGGAGTTTCCTACTTAATGCCATGATCTCAACAGCTGTTCATAGCCTGCAGCCTTGCTGCGCCCCTCCCACCAGAGAGGCCACCTGCAATCATCCTGTCTGCCCCACCAAGGTAGAAATGCAGGGACAGTGCCAGAGGGGCCACCTCCAACAGGGTTTTCGGCTGGAAAAGTTTCAACTTCAGATCATCTTGGATGTGATTGCCCAGTGGCCAGAGTCCCTTGGACCTGGTCCCTGGGCTGGGAGATAAGCTGCCGGGGGAGGCGGCCTGGCTGAGGGTTCGTAGAAGGAGCTCCCGACTCTTCGTGTTGGACTTTGGGACAAAGTCAACATGACTATCTTCAGTCTCTCCTTTGTTCATAAGCACATACACACAGGTATTCACACACACCCATCCAAGGTGTTCCACAAAAGAACTGAGGGTCTGAACTGCATAGGGGCAAAATGATCCTCTCTTGTCACATCCCCAGTGTGGGGAGCTCCTAAATCTGCCCTCATCAGCATAAAGTATCAGAGCTCCTTTAACAAGCCAGCTAAAGCCACATTCAAGAGCAAGAAGAATGCCTGTTTTTTTTTTAAATCTTCCATTTTACATTTTTTTGATAACAATCATTATATCATCCTTCATTTTTGTTCAATGTGTGTTTCCCCATGAAATTCTGTGTCTTGATGGCCAGTCTTCGCCTCTCCTCCAGCACTTGCTTGCCTCCTGTCCTGTCTTCCTCTGCCTCTATGCTTTCTGACACTCTGCGCAGTGTCTGTCAGGGCCTCTGGAGTCCTGCCTGTCCCAGGCCAGGGCAAGGTTAGACACAGAAGGCCAGTTTTAGACTTTGTCCTGGAACTGGTCTCCATCTATCAGAAAGGCTTGGCTGTGCTGTCCAAGTCTGTGCCCAGGCAAAGGCATTTACAAATTGACTGCCCTCCATATTCAGTGAGTACAAATAGCTCCAGCATTCGGGCTAGGGTTCCCCTTCATTTGACCCATGTTGAAAACATCTAACTAAAAGATACTTTGTTAAGTGTACATAAAGGCCACAAGTCCATCAGAATTCCTCCTGCAGTGTTATCAGAATTATCTGACAGATGACATCTCACCCTCATAGCTGCTCTCTCTGGTCTGGAGAAAGGCTGTAGGCAGCAAATACTTCACCAAAATCCAGTGGAACCATCCAAAGTGTTGTCTGTTTTGTTTTGTTTTTTTTTTTCTTTCTCCCTTCTTTCCTTTTCCATTATCACTGACTATATAGCTTACAAACTCACCAGTTACACTTTCTCTTTGGCCTACCCTCTCCCTACAGAGCAAATTCTAGAAAGCAGGGCTGTGGCTGTACTACACACATTCTTAAAGATTGGCACACAAAGTCTCAAAAGAACATCCCTTAACACTCTCGGCAAAGCCAGCCCATGCCAGGCTCTCTGTGCAGAAAAAAACCAGGGTCCAAGCAAGTGCTCATTGTAAAAGGTCTTTGTAAAGTACTTCTGGGAGTAGACTGGTTTGCGTTCCATCATGTGTGGTCTGTGCTTTTTCTTTATTACCTGCACAGACCATAGCAAGCATAACTTCTGCCAACAAGCGCTTCCCAGCTTACAAGTCTGCCATTTTTCTCTTCATGTTTAGATTCTTCATGAGGAGAGTTTGAAATTGCAGCGTGATCAGCAAGCATCGAGTGTCCAGAACACAGCAGTCCTGAGTTGCAGGAGCTCTGCCTGACAAATAGGGATTAGATTATGTTGCCAGTGGAATAGGAGTAGAGCAGAAAATTAAACGATGACTTACAAGTGTCAAACACATTGTCTTCAGCTGCTCAGGGTCTTTTAATAGTCAAAGCCATGCTAACACCAGCATTGAGAGCACTTTGCAAACTCCATTGTTAGCGATACCTGGAGTAAATGATAAATGGCAGTAGGCACTTCTAACTTTTCATGAAAGTGTTCTAATACCTAGAATTTTTCTCCCATGTAGGCTGAACTTCCCCTCGCTTTAAATTGTCTGTTTACTTTAATTAAGCCTTCCCCAGCTCTCCAACTTGTTGAGCTTGACAACCATTAATTTACAGAAAGCTTTTTTTTCTTCTTTTCTTTTTTTTTCCCCCTCTTTCTTTCCTTTAGCCCTCTCATTGTTGCCTGGTGAAGAAGCCAATGAGCAACTGACAAGCAATATACTGCTAATGCAGACTTTTTTCTGGAGAGGTGTCTTAATCAGTGAAAGCCAGAATTTCCAAGCTGCCTCTGTGGGTTGCATTGTATCTCTTTTTTGGCTTCTTAGCGTCAGCATCCTAGATAGGGTCTGACCAACAGGGAGATGCTGGAAAATTCTCAACGCTCCAGCTGGGGCCAAAAAAAAAAAATACCATTTAGTTAAAAATGGGAGACTGCTGAATCTTCCTTCCACTTCTTTACTTATTTTAAGCTATAAACTGCTATCTGTTCTTTTGTTTGTTTGTTTTCTGGTCCAGATTTTCTGTATTCTAGAAGACTTCCAGGACCACCCTCCCCCATACAACTCAGGGTTAAGTAAGTTTCTTTGTCCCCCGCTCTCTTAGTGCCATCTGTTTTCCCCATCATGGTGCTTCTTATGTCCTATTTAAGTTAATTTAACATTTAATTTAAATGGTCGAGATTGTCAACTCTCCAAGAAAGGAGATGCTGTCCCACTCTGTCAGATCCCACCTGGCAAATGGTAGCTTCTTGGGAAAGAGACACTTTGTGCCATGCAAACTGAAAGCAAGAGAGAGTGCTCACACCAGTCTTGTGTTTCAAAGGGTCCTTGGAGTCGCAGGTGGTAAATTTTCCCTTGTTTCAGATCGAAATAGAACACTTCTTAGGCGGAACAGGGCAGGGGAGACCAGCAGGACAGCTTCCGTGAGTCTCCAGTCCATCACCCTCATAGAGAGATCAGGGCCAGGATGCATATTTATGATCTCTGGATGAATGTGCCTTCTCTACCTGCCCAGGGGAAATTCTCCAGAGAGCATCCCTTCTGTCAGCCACAACTGCTCTCAGCTCTGAGGGATGGAGCTGACCGGGCAAATTGCTATGCTGATGAACCATGCAGCTACCTGAGCAAATGTTCCAGAAAGATCTCCAGGGATAAACCACATTTTAGAAAAGGATTCATCCATAGCCTGGGGTGAGCCTTTTAGCCTTTAGCTAGTCCAGGAGGGTGGGGTAAGGAAGATAAAAGGACTTTCACAATATCCGCTCACACTTCTCAGCAACCCCAGCCTGTCCTTGGGCTGGTGAGGAGCTGGATTGTGTTTTTTTTTTCACTCCTCACAGGAAGGTATTCAAATGGAGACCTAGAGGTCTGGATGTCACAGCACTCCTTGAAAGAGGGAAATGAAGAAGCAGAACAGAAAGCACTTAAAGAAAGGATACATTACCTTAAAATATGCAGATGGAAAGCTGACATTATTGTCAATATCAGAAGTCACCTTTCTGAGTAAACATTCACCTCTGGGCAAATGCAGGATGTACTCCTTCCCTTTACAAATGACTTAGTATGCAAATGCAGGTTGTAGAGTTGGGCCCAGAATTCCAGTTGTCTTCTTTCATTTCCCCATAATGAGGAACATACAGGAGTCTGTCAAAAAAGGCATCAGGGGCTTGATTTGTGCCTTCTGAATAGAGGGGATTTTAGCGTTAAATCTGCCAGCTGGTTTTGTGCCCAAGTATTGCATCAGTCTCTTGTATGGTCTTGCATCCTGTGTGAAATGCAATATTTGGGCCTAATGGGCAGGATTAGCAAGAGCTGGGAAGCCGTAAATGAAAGTTTCTTGTTTCTAGAGAGCAAGTTAGAGCTTTTATATTATGTGCCATGGAGCTTGGTGAATTTAAATGTATCTCTTGGGCTTTGATAATATTCGTGTTAATGTCAAAATTGATCCCATTGTTATTGAGATGTGTGGTGTTTTCAGCCAAAGATGCGCAGTGCTGTTTGCCAGGACAGGGGAATAGCTGTGTGGGACCTGGTAATTCCAACCTTTTCCCAGAACAGAGTGAAGTTATCTACACTGCCAGCTCCCCGGTTCTGCTCATATGTCTGCAGGTGGTGTTTTTTGTGTGTGTTTGTTTTTTTCTTGTCACCCATAAATGTAACTGACAGCTATTAAGGACCTACTGTGTGCCAGGCATTTTGCATGACTCTGTAGACACAACAGCAAACAAGACCTGGGCTCTTCTACCTTAGTTATGGCCTAGAGACAGAAGGAGTGATAAAATGAAGGCACACACTAAAGGATTTAACAGCACATTGACTTTAGGGCTATGTGGGAAAAAACAGAAGGAAAAGAGAAGGATTTATGAAGAGAAAGAGTCACTGGGTCTGGTGGCAAAAGCGAGTGAGACTGAGCATAGAGGCCCAACCAGCCTTGACAGGGAGGAGGGGGAAAGAGTTTTCAAGACAAACGAATTAGTATGTACAAAGAACCTGAACTGTGGTTGTCTGACATGTTGAAATCATTCAATGAAGATGAGCCTGCCTAGTCCAAAAGAAGGTGGTAGAGAGGGCTGGGAGGGAACCTGAGCCCTCTATAGAGAATGACCTCACATAGCCCTGCAGCCAAGGTAAGAGGGTTAGCATTTATTTGGTCCATATGCTAGAAACCTCAGAAGGGTGTCTCTTGGTTCAGTTTTATCTTTTTTTTTTTAAGATTTAGTTATTTATGCATATAAGAATTGGGATACAGGCTAGAGGTATGGAGGGTGGGCGAATTCACCAGAGAGTGGTGAGCAGAACAAGGAGATCAACCAAAATACATTGCTGAGGGGAGCTGCGGGCAGGTCAGGAGAGGTCAGCTGTTTTCATAGGGGTCACCTCCCTGGCAGAGGATCGAACTCCTGCTGCAGTGGCTGTGGATAGCCACTGCATGACTCTATTGTGTCACCAGGGAGGGCTCCAGTTTATGTCTTTAAGAATGTGTTTTTATGCCTATCAAGATGGCTACTATAAGAATAATAATGATAATAAATGTTGGCAAGGATTTAGAGAAGTAGAGCCCTTGTGAATGGCTGATAGGAGTGTAAAATGATGTAGCACTTTAGAAAACAATGGGGCTTCTTCAAAAAGTTAAGCATAGAACTACCATAGGATCCAGCGATTCCATTTCAGCAGTATATTCCGACAGAATTGAAAGCAGGCCATTTGAACAGATTACTTACAGAACCACTTTCATAGCGGTCATATTCCCAAGCATTGAAAGGTAGATGTCTAGGCCCTCCCTGGTGGCGCAGCGGGTTAAAGCACAGCACTGAGAATCTAAAGTCGCTTCCGCATGAGTTCAATTCCCGCCTGCCCCGGAGGTGACCACATGGCGCGGCAGATCTCTCCTGACCCGCCCGTTGCTCCCCTCAGCAGTGTACTTCATCGATCTGCCTGTTCTGCTCCCCACTCTGTCTCTGGTGAAGCCTCTCACCCTCCGCATCTCTGGCCTGTACCCCAGTTCTGTATGAATAAATAAATATTTAAAAAAAAAAAAGGTGGATGTATAAACCTAGTGTCCATTGACTGGGCAAGTGAAGTGTGTGTATTAGCACAGCAGAGTATTGCCCACTTAGCCGAAAAAGGAAGGGAATTCAGACACATGCCTCTACATGGTAGACTTTGAACACATTATGCTAAGTAGGGAAAAAAACAGCCACAAAAACAAATAACTAAGACTCTACTTACATGAGGTTCCTAAAGGAGGTTCCTTGAGACAGAAAATAGAATTGAGGTTACTGGGAGCTGGGAACGGGTTGGGGGGTTGGGGAGTTGCTGTTGAATTGGTATGGAGCTTTTTGGAGATGGATGGTAGAGATTTGATACCAGTGAAACGTGCGCTCAGATACGGTTAAAGTACATTTTATGATTTTGTTACAGGTTAAATAAAACCTACTGTATTTTGTGCTTGGAGGCAAGTGAACAGTACAGAAGACAGATAAGAGGTTATTGCTCTAGTCCAGTATTAAGGCAGGAGTGTTCTAGTCACAGTACAGATGTGGAGAATTTGAGGATCTGAGCCACATATTAGAAGGAAAAGCTACAGGACTTATTGACGGATAACATCACAGTTCTTTATAGTTTGAACTCGGATATACTTGAAACCTTTAGACTACACTTATGGGAGGGGTAAAGACTGGCAGAATCCCTTTGACTGGCAGATGTGTTTAAGCTTGACATCTTGGTGCATGACAAGAAGAGCTTTATTTTTAAACTCTTCAGTAGTCTTGGATAGAGCATGGGAGCTATTGCTGTTGACATGTGAATGTTTGCCTGCACTGTCATACAGCAGTCATATGCTCCGCGTGAACACGCCTGCCTTTGATTTGCAATGATAACTAGCATGTGGCTAGCATTGTTCATTCTCTTCCTCATTAGTAATGCACATCTTCTATTAGCATATGCAACTAACTACTCCCTTTCCCCTCTGTGGTGTTGACATTCATTGTAATGATTTATTATCCCAGCTAAATAACCCTCAATACGAAACAACAAACATGCCTGTGTTTGTGTTTTCCATTTGTTTTGTTTTCTCTTTCTTGCTTCTATATAAGTAGATAATTCTTTATTGTGATAATTATGTGATACAGAAACAAGCCACTGGAAAGCCCACTAGAAAGGTTAAAAATGCTGGTAAGGTTTATTTATTTTTTAATTGAAAATCCACCCAGTCATAATGCCATCCCACATTACAAACTTAGAATTTAAGAAATAATTAAATTATTGAGAACATGTTTGTCATGAACAAACACTCCCTATAAAATTTAATAACCTGTGAAGGGGCCCCATTTGGGCTCCTTGTGGAGCCTCCAAACTCCCTCAGAGTCCTGATTTGTTTGGTTGGGACATTTCTGAGATACCTTACAGAGTCAAGATAAGGGGAGGGGATTATCAGTTGATCCTGTGGGCAGCTAGAAACCACAGAAGGCTGTGGTTTCTTGGTTTAGTTTATATCCTTAAAGACTGTCTATGCACACCTATCAAGATAGCTATTATAAAAATAATGATAATAAATGTTGACAAGGATGTAGCGAGTGGAGCACTGGGGAATGGCTGATAGGAGTGTAACATTGTGTGGCACTGTGGAAATCAGTGGGGCTTCTTACTCCTCAAAAAGTTAAGCATAGAACTACCATAGGATCCAGTGACTCCACTTTGAGAGTGTATTCCTAAAAGAATAGAAAGCAGGAATTTGAACATATTTCTTGCTGACCGGCATTCATGGTGCCATATTCTGTTAACTTTTGTTGTTCACAATGAAGAGCAACAACAAAAAATAATAGTACCACAAGAAAGACATGTAAAGACATTACATAAAAAGATAACGAAATATGTACATTGAGGGCATTATCTGTGGAGCTGTGTATATGTGACAGTGAGATGAATGCTTTACAGTTTATGGAGTGCTTGGTGTCCATGATAAGGATTTGGCAGTATTTTACCCTGCAAGAGTAGTAGTAGCACTCTTGGTCCATAACTAGTTGGTGTTATTTCAAAGGCACATCGTCTCCTACTCAGTCCATTTAATCTTATTAATCCTGCTCATTTTAAATATGGTGGCTCCTCTTTACATTATTTTGGTCATTGATTAATGTATCTTAATACTAGAGAAAACTGATTGCATCCTCTTTCATCCAGTTAAAGCACCTTATGTGGCTTACAATCACAGGTTTGTTTCTGGATAAAAAAGAAACACTAATTTTTTGTCAGACTGCAGCTTAAAAACTTAAGTAGGTTATACTTGCCGCAGGCTTTTCCCCAATAGAAAATTATTATTGATGTTTTGAAAGTATCATATTCCATTCAAAGGTAATAGGCTGCTTCCACTTGCCATTTTTCTAGTGATTTTTTGCTCTGCTCTGTCTACAAGTCAACACTCCTGGGCTCAATTAAAATATGTATTTAGCCACTGGATTTGCAGAGATGATCAAACTTGAATACTAATACCTAGGCGATTGCCTGTGAATACAAGGATGGTGAACCTGGAGGGATGGCTTTCAGGACAATGGCCAGTGAATACCGGATACTGTGATACTGCTCCATATATAGTTGCATTTTGTTGGAAATTGAAGAAAATCAGGTTCTGGCTCACCAAAAGTCACCATTTGATGGTGATCATGTCCATGTGGACAATGTAACAGCACTGTACGCCTTCCCAGTGCCTCCAGTCCCAATGCACCAAGATTACTTCCCCCTCACCTCTGCTCAGTGGACCTAACACCTAGCATCATGAGAGCAGCTAAGTCGTGTTTAGTTTTTGTATGTGGCAAGCCTTCCCCCCAGGGCTGGGGCTGGACGTATGACCCCTGTGTCATGGTGCTCCCAATTTAAGGACTAGGAGGAAGCTAGGTAGTCATGGAAAAATTACCCAAGGTGTGCAACTGGGCAAAACAATGCCAGCTCAGGGACTAGGAAGGAGTATCTCAGGCAAGACAAAGGAGGTAGAGGTGATCCTGTGCCAAGAGACATCAGGACCAGGTGAGATCCTGGGTTCTCCCCTCCAGTGAGCTTCCTAATGACTGCAGTCAGGGAAAGTGAGATCTGAAATAATTCTGGGGAAATGACAAGGACCAGTCATCCTTGGCCATTTTTGTTCTCTCCTGATTTCTTAAAATGACTTTAGCATAAGCGTAGGTCTTACTGAAATGATCTTTGCAATGTTTGGCTAAATCAAAACTTGAAAAAGTGAAATAACCTTGTTTCTCAGCTAGCAAGTAGTAGAGATACAGGATTTAAAGTCCTGTAAGGTGCATCCCTGTCCTTTCATGGAGTTTTGACTCACAATGGCACCCTCTCTTGTGAGGGTGGTCATTCTACAACTGTTAACTTAAGCTTTCCATTGGTTTGCATTAAAATGAAAACAGGGCCCTCCCTGGTGGTGCAGCGGGTCGAAGCACTGCACTGAGAAGCTAAAGCCACTTCCACATGAGTTCGATTCCCGCCTGCCCCGGAGGTGACCACATGGTGTGGCAGACCTCTCCTGACCCGCCCGCTGCTCCCCTCAGCAGTGTACTTCCTTGATCTGCCTGTTCTGCATCCCGCTCTGTCTCTGGTGAAGGCTTTCACCGCCCCTGAGCCTCTGGCCTGTACCCCAGTTCTGTATGTACAAATAAATAAATCTTTAAAAAAAAAATGAAAACAAGCTTTTTACTAGCAGACTAAGTAGGATACACAGAGGAAATTATATACAGTGAAGGGTTATCTTTAGAGCTAACTTTAAGTTTCTGGACCTCCAGAGGAGGCTTAGAAGTTAGGGTCTGAGTTCTGTTGGTCCTGCTGAGTTCTGTTGGTCATGGCTGAGAGAGGATCTTGTCACTCTCTTAAATGGCACCATGTGGTGCAGTCCAAATACGGAGGTGAACGAGTTCAAAATTTCTATTAAAGGGTGGTTTTAAATATAAGGAATGAAAACAGTCCTCTGAGTTTCCATAAAATGAAGGGAAGGGGAGAAAAGCAAGCGTAAAGGTAAAAGAAAAGAAAGAGGAAGAGATCAAAGGAAACGCAGAGACACCTAGTTACTAATCGGCTCACTACAATCCTTGTCATATTCACTCGCCCTGTTTCTCACCTCTCTCTCAACTTTCCTTCGAAATGAAGCGCTTGACAGATTAGCCTCACACTAAAGAAAATGCCCTCTTTTCTGTGTGAAAGCTTGGTAATTGCTACAGAAAGATACTTAGTGGTTCATCATATTCATATAATCAGATTAGTTCTGAATCCTCCCTCAGTGGATGATGGTAGAGTAATCCAATTCGTGCCTGTTTACCTTGCCTATGTGGGGACATCTTTCTCCCAATCACTGTAGTCCTGTAGTCCTTTTCCCTCACCTTCACTGGGTGCTATCAGCAAGACTCCCCAAGGACCTGTGGGAACAAGTCCATACCTGGATCAGAAAGAAAAGGAGTAATGGCAAAGTTAGAAGACGACGAGGTTTAGTGTTTGCTTTTGTTTCTTGCTTGCTTGCTAACAGTTAAAACCACCCAGAAGCTCCCCACCGAGGCTACTGAAATTTTGTTGGGCAGTTAACAGCTCAATTCATAGACAACTGCTCATGACCAATCCGCTCTGAGCTTTGAGCATATGGCTCTGTCGGATGGCTTCGCTGATTTCACCAGGGAGAGTTTTATAAGATCTCTATTTGAGGAAGCAGCCACTACACAGATGAGTGATACACTCCTGGAATTAATTATTGCTTGCCAAGTTTGAGGATTGATTCATTCCAAAGTCTGAGCCAAAAACTCATCTGGAAACTGAAATGTTTTTGACTCTTTGGGTCCTGTTCCCCTTCACAGACCCTCTCACCCAATGCCATTTGGACTTTGCGATTCATGGTGGACTTTGTATTGGAGGTCTGTTGTGGGATGGGCGGGGGCATTCATTGCCTGTGACTGGTAATTAAGAACCAGCTTACCATGTAACTCCATGCTTCCTCTTTTCTGTAAAGACGACTTCTTTCTGAAATGAAAGTGGCATTTCAGCCATCTGGCATAGGATGGCAGTCAATGGAGGAATCCAGTCACATTTTACCCACATTATTCTTCATGAATAATAAGCTCAATCTTTATACTTAAAATTCATGCTCCCTGGAGTATAGAAGTGGCGTCTGCTATTTTAATCTCTCCAAAAATGAATACTACTTGAACAAATAATAATAAAATTTAAACATCCCAATAATTGATGGGGTCTAATGGGTAAAAGCAGCTTACTGGTGAGAGCTGCCTTTTTTGTTTTGGAAATATACCTAAAGTCATCCTGGTTGTGTAAGGTTTTCTCCTGATGTGTCACTATAGTCTTTTGGTTTTGTTTTAGTTTGTTTTGAGGCAGCCTATTCTCCATTTTGGGGGAGTTATCCTTGTGGGTATTCTCTTGGGCATCGGGGACAGGACAACTTCCCTCATTGTCTCTTAGGGATTGGAAGTCTGACATTTTCAGTCACTTACCAGATCTGGATTTTCTTTGAATAAAATACTTACCTAGTATGGAACCCATTTTCCTACAGTTCCTAATACAAAATGTGCCTTATCAATAATTAGCTTCAGAATAGACAAGCCAATTTTGCGTCATGCTTACATGTTAAATAAAAACCAGCATTCTACCAGAAGAAGGAATAAAACTATTCACCATTTTCTATACATTTCATCTCTTTGAAACTGACAGGTCTTTTATTTTGGAAGTATATTTTACAGGGAAGAGCCTTCCTAAATGTGATTTAATTCTTTTCTTCCCTCCAGAGAAATAGGATTTAAAACTTTGCTCTTGTACCCTCCAGAAATGGCTCAACCAAACAGAGTCAAAATATCACAGCAGTGAAAAAAGATGTTGTATTGTTTCAGAGGCAAGATCTGCCTCTTGTGATAAAGAGCTTTAAATCCTCACTATTCACTGAGTATGAGCCAATCTGAGCCATGGAATATATTGAAATGATAGAATGCTTTCAAGTTTAGCATTTTGTGTGCATCCTGTGGTTGGAAATTCTGTTGGAGAAATATGGTTAGACTATTTTGACAATTTTTAACCTGCTTAAATTGGATTTTTTAAAGTGCACAAATTGATGTTCTGCCTACTTGGAGAATGTTTTAAAGATACCAAGACTTCAAAGAAAAACAGTGAGAGTAAATCAGATGCAAACATCCTCGTATCCATCCTAGCAAAATTAGTTTAGGATTTCCTAGGGCAACGCTCAATTGGAATGATGCTTCTGCACCAGGACAAGTACCACCAGCAATCATCACTTTTTTCCCCCCCATGGGGAGTGGGTGTGTCTGTGAAAAAGACATTGTTACATCTTTGAGGAATCAGGAAAGGACATCAACTTCATAGACAGCTTCTCAAGGCTGCAGTAGAGAAGTCTATGGGTCTCTGATACTATCAGGGTGAATAGTGCCAGTGTTTGCTCCATTGGAATTTGGGGTGTCAATTGGCTTTTTTACCCTCCTTATTATTCCCTGCTTCCTAGTTGGTCATCAGATATCTTTCTTATCGCAGGGTAAATTAGGTCTTGAAAATAGCAATATGTATTAGAAACGATATCAGCTCCAGAAGCTGAAAGTTTGTTTTTTTTTTTTAAATGAAGCCAGAGGATGGAGTGATCTGCTTGATAATAAAGCTTAGCTTTAATGCCAGCTCCATGCTGTTACAGCATATTACTAAACAGCAAGAAATGTGGCACAGATGTTGTGGCGGCCATATTTTACACCATCCAAAAGGTCATGTCGCTTGTTATTACATTCAGAATCAATATTAAGTGAGCGTTCCAAATTTCAGCTGTCAGTTGAATTTATTGCTGCAAACCAAAGCTGAAGGGTTCTCAACTGTGATTCAAGCAGGCTAACGAATTAACTAACATCAGGGCATGCCTTAAGGAAACAGGTGACCCACATGCCAACAGCAAAAGCTAGGTCTTTACATAGCCTTTAAACACGGCTGCCTCCATTGACAATCAGAAACTATTGCCATCTCAATATTTTAAAGAGGAAATAAGAAGAGGGGGAAGGAAGAGTTAAGGAATGGAAAAAGTTAAAGAAGAAAAGAAGAGATTCTCAGGTGAATAAGATCTGTTGATAGCAACATTTGTTTCATGTTTGCCTGTCTGATCAGGATGCCGTACGTGTCAGAGAAACCTCCACTGGCACTGTCCTGTTTCCTTAGAAGTCCAGGGACCTCGCCTCCATTGTCTTCTCTAGAAGGAGACAATGAACCAGGTATGGACTGGGCTATATTCTTCATCTCATAATTGGACATGTCAACTTCTATATCAGGGAGAGCCTTTCTTAGCTGTTGCCAGCTCTAGAAAAGATATAACAGTATCTACTAGGTGCACATGTTTGATTAATTTTGTACATGGACAAAATTGTTTCAGGAGATTTAAGACAATGAGAAGAAACTATAGGAGAGATTCTATCACTGCAGCAAAGGGCGGCTCAGAATCTCAGAAGTTCCATCCTGTGTGTTCTGCACACAGTGACTGATGAGAAAGTGACATAGAGGACTGGGCAATGGTCAGGCAGCCTGAATCCTTGTGATCCCTGTGATTTTCTTCCTGAAACTATAAATGGTGTCCACTTAGCACATGGTCTAGAGGAAGTGCTAGGGCTTCTTCAGGATGGGAGATCTCAAAAGACCCCCTCACCAGGAGACATGAGCACGTGTGGTCCTGTGGCAGATGGAATCTCTCCTGAGAATTTCCAGCTCTTGATGGAAAATCTCCTAAGATTTTGGATGCATTAGTATGTCTCCAAATGGCTGCTAACTCAGAACTAGCTTTAACTGAAGTCCTCAGCTGCTTGCTTTCCTTGACAAAAGTGGTCCTCGCTTTTGGATATTTTCTCTTCTCTCGCCTTCTGTTACAAATTCAAGTAATGATTTTTAATTGACTTTGCAAGAAGTGTTGAGGAAAAAAAACTCTAATTCTAGTAAATAAGTGCTTCAGTCAAGGACTATTCATTATTCAAGATTCAATAAACATTTTTTGAGTGCCTACTCTGGGCATATTCTCTGTTCTGTGCTCTGGGATAAAAAGATAAACAAGATACAGTCCCTATTCTCATCACTGGGAGAAAACAGGTGTATTTGAGTAAGCACGGATGGCCCCTGACCTTCACTGGTTCCACTTACGGCTATTCTACTTTATAATGACGTAAACGTGATATAGTTTTCAATATATAAGGTTTCAGTAGAAACTGTACTTCAAATTTTGGAGTTAGATCTTTTCCTTGGCTAGCAATCTGTGGGTGGGATACGCTGTTGTGAAGCTGGAATACAGCTCTAGGCTGCAGCTTCCAATCAGCCATACCATGAAATTCAACAAATTACAGGAAAAGCTTTTTAACGTTTTATTTTAAAATTAGCTTTGTGTTAGATGGGTTTTCCCAACTGCAGACTAACAAGGTTCTAAGCATGTTTAAGGTAGTAGGGTAGGCTAAGTTATAGGGTTCAGTAGATTAGAGCTAATAAATGCATTTTGACTTAAGATATTTTCTCCTTATGGTGTTATCAAGAGGTATCCCCAGTCCTAAATTGAGGAAGACTTGTGTAATGCAATGTAGCAGTATGTATTTTAAAATCTTGTTACCTTTTGACACAGCAGGTTCATTTCTAGGAATTTATCCAAAGAAACTGCAAAATTATGTCCAGAGAAATGGTAGTTGTATCATGGAGACTGGCAGTTAAGTAGATACCCAGTGACTAGTTATTAAGTAAATGTTATTTTGAGCTATTTATAAGAGTAAACAAGGGAAATACTAACTGTGCTACACACACAAAGAATTTGTTATATATGACACCTTCAAATTAAAAGATTTTGCAGGCATTGAAAGGCTTTGAAGAATTGTGAATAGCTAAATATTTGTTTAATGAAAACAGCTTACAAATAAATAGTTTGGTTTTGATTTTGTGAAAAGAACACACACCTGCGTGCACACACACACAGCCTGCCTATTCTATGTGACCAAGTGGTTTACTAAAACAAAGTAAAGCTGTCATAAAAATCAATCCATCCATATCTTAATATTTTCTAAACATTTTATTTGAACTTAAAACAGTTTTATTTTGTTTTTAATAATCTAAAACGAGCTTATCTTTAGCAACAAGACCAACCTTTCCCTTTGAGTGTAGGCATAGTGTTTTTTTTTTTTTTCCTTGCATAGACCACTCCCATTATATACTATGAATACTATTGAATTCCTTAAAACAAACAAAGGAATTAAAAGTCTTGCCAAGAAGTCTGAATGGTGAATCTTTCTAGAGGTATGCTATTCCCCATCAGTGTGTTACAGTTGTATCCATACCTAATTTGGCAGTATTGTTTGTAGCAATTTGCATGCATTGAGTTTTTTTCAAAGCACTGAACTTAAGAAAAACACTTTGTGTTTACACTATTTTATTGGTTCATGCTATATTTAACTGAATTGTGAAATTAGATTAAAATACCACTGGCATAAATAGGTTTGGGAACAAACACAATTTGCAGGAGCAGAAGGGGGAAGGAATGTGTGCATGTTTTACAGAGGGGACAAGGAGAATGGGCTAATCCAGTAAATCAGTCAAATGAAAGTCAATTACAGGAGCTCAGGTGTGTGTGTTCGCAGCAGAGAGAGCACAGTGGCAGAAAGAATAACCCCCACCATGCTAGTGGGCTTGCCTTGGAGAGGAGAAATTGGGACAGCTGGGTGTTCCTTTCTTCCTCTTCTGCATTATTGCAATGCTTTTCAATGAAAGAGTGTAGTCTTTTATAAAAACATCATTCTCTTAATTAATTTTTCCAGGAATACTTAGGAGATGGCTTGTCCCTCTTCTGAGAGGACAGGTTCGACTCCCTTGGGAGCCCCTTGGCTTCGAAGCTCTGCACTTGTGCATGTGTAAGGTGGGGCAAGTTGCCTTTCAGTCTTCTCTCATGCCCCTGTGTGTATACTAAGTAAAGTATACTCAGTCTACTAAGATAGAGGATGGATGGTACCTGACAGCCTGGGGTGTTGTGAAGGTCAGATAGTGTTTCAAGATCCGGGAAGGAGCTTCATGCAGAGTATACTGAAATATTAGCAAGGTCTTGGTTTACAATGATTTTGCTTTTGTCATCCAGGGGCTGAATTTTTAAGGTGTGAGTCAATGCTGAGGTTTAAATATCACGCTGAGAAAAAGACAGGTAAATGATGAGATGAGAGTATGTGTGCCTGTTTCAGTGCTGTGGGTGGGGATTGGCAAACTGTCCCTCATCAGCCAGATCTGACCCACCACCTATTTTTGCAAATAAGGTTTTCTTGGAATTCAGCCATCCCACTCATTTACTTAGTCCATGGCTGCTTCCATCATCCAACAGACAGTTGAGTAGTTGCGGTGGAGACCACATGGACTGCAAAGGCTAAAATATTTAGTATCTGGCTTTTATATAGAGAAAGTTTACTTACCTCTGCTCTAGCGGAGTCACCAAAGTAATAGGTTAGAGTATAAAAAAGAAAGCTTTGTGAGCTCAAAAGTGAGGAGGCCTGCAGTGTGTCCATATCATGTGCAAGTCATCTGCTGAAACCACTAATAACTATTTCTTGAAGTAGAATGGTACTCTGACTGATCAGGATAGACCAATGTGAAAGTTTTTGTCCACAATAACGAAGGTTGCTAGTGGGTTGGGCAATCGGCCGAAGGTGCAGGCTATTGAAGTGGACAGGCATCTGTACAAGGCTCTAAAGGAAATGTCTAATAGCAGGGTGGGTGCAGGGATTATAGTAGGTAAACCTGTAGTCAGGAAATAAATAGGCACCATGTTACACTAATACAGTTATGAGGAAATAGGGTCTCAGCACGAGTGGTGGGAGGGAATAAAAAAGTAAGTTTTACATAGCCCTTTAATCCTTATAAGAACTATTTCCCATATTGTCACGTGAAAAAACTGTGGATTCTTTGCTGGCAACAAGCTCACAGTAGTATGTAGTCAACAGCAGAGTTTATCAGCCTTTGCAGAATAGCGCAGTCTTTTCTGCAAAAGGAATTAAAATAATAATTCTAAAACGGGACTTTTAATCTGCACAAAAACTAGTTTCGGCTCACAGCACCTTTCTTTGTAAGTCACGTGCAGCATGTATGTTTGCTACACAGGGTTCCTTTTGGGGGAACAGCACAAAGCCGTCTTAGCCCATCAGCATTCGTCCTGCAGTGGCAGGATCTGGGTGCTTTCCCTACCTTGCCAGTTATCAACGTCTGATCTGACTTGCTCTCAGCTTAGCTCTCGGCTAATGGTGTCAACAGTGTCAATGCTTATCGGGCTGTCACCCAGGGCTTAGGGTGTCTTTCAAGTCCTTTCTTGTGGTACAGAACATCATGATGGTAATGAGGTGGAAGGAAGGAAGTTTCCATCCTAAATGTAAAGTGAAAAGAAAAGCATCCAGCATGTTCCTTTTAAACAACCCGCAGACTACCAGGTACCTGTACTCTCTGCTGGCTGCAGGAGTTTGCTGCTGCATTTTGCAGTCCTCTGCTGGTGAGTAAAACCTCCCTTGATGAAAGGTCTTCGGTGACGCCAAATCAAGACACAACCCAACAGCAGAGAGGGTATAAGAGGAAAGATTTATTACTGTTTCTCACTAAGAAATTTTTTGGAATTTGATGTGAAGAGAGGGGAGTGGGGAGGAAGTGTGATCCTCTGTAGCCACGGCCCTACCTTGCGGGACCCTAAATTTCACTTTCACGGGGTCCAA
Organism: Condylura cristata; assembly: GCF_000260355.1. Taxonomy (NCBI): domain Eukaryota; kingdom Metazoa; phylum Chordata; class Mammalia; order Eulipotyphla; family Talpidae; genus Condylura; species Condylura cristata. The sequence continues at coordinate 22,512,657 of NW_004567127.1, read as the reverse complement.
AATGCCACAGGTTTGTGGGGGCAACCCATGTGATGTGCTTTTAAAAATGAGGCCAGCTCACTTGGTATTGTCCTGTCCACAGCGACTTTCTGAGGACCCTCTTTCCCTTTGTTGTTTCAGCCCCAGTAGATGAGAACAACATAAACTAGGGCAGAAACATATGAGTAACTGAGTTTTCTTTAGAAGGTGTATTTGTCAGTGGCCCTCCTTGTGTTAGTGCAGTAGGTAACACAGCAGAACAAATGTGACTCAAACACAGGATTGTTGCAGTGCCTTCTAAGCCCGGGTTTTACAAAGATCTCCTACAGTTGCTGCTCACAAATTCTGCTCTGTTCCCATCACAGACTCCCTCAAAGGCAAAGGCGACATCCAACTAGAATTGGGCCAGCAGGTGGGGGTGGGGGAGAAGGGAGGAGGGAGGGAGGGAGGACAGACACATTGTTACCTTTATACTTGACCATGAAAGGTTGTGAGTCACCCTTCAATGTTCCAGAGAGGCCAGGGTCAAGCTCCAGGAAGCCCCAGGACTGATCTCAAATTTCTCAGATTTAGAGAGACAATGGAGATTTTTCCCAAAGCTCAGACACCAACAGCAATACTCCAGGGGGAGGAGCTGTCACACACTTGGCGTGAGAGCCATTGACTCAGGCAGCAACAATAGCATTCACTGTTTTCAGTCTTTCTGTCCTTTGTATTATGTCAAGGAGAAAAACTCCATTTGATAACTAGCATATCTTCCTTCCAAATGCTGTTCACGCTCGTTATTCAGGATTTGGGATTTCTGGATTTGCTAAAATATTATATCCCCCCACATCAGTAACCTTGGCCCTCCCAGACATCTACATATGTGTGCAGAGAAGTGAAAGACCCAAGTGACCCCTGATACACATCCCCAATGCAGAGACACTCCGCTTCCTGTTTGTTTTCATCCTCTCCAACTGTAAACAACTGCCCTTTCACAATCTATATAGTGCACATTTCACATTTTGCTGTTGTTGATCTGTTGTTTAAAATGGCACCTGGGTGATGTGCGAAGGGCTGCCTTTTGTTTTGAGACCCAGCACTGCGAGGCTGGGATGCACCTTCAAGGAGGATACTGAGGTGAGCACAGCCGAGCTTAGGCCCAAGTATTTCTGTGCTGTGGCTGGGGCAGAGACAGGAGACACCCGTAGCTGTGCTGACAGATGTCTATAAGCAAAACACACATCAGACAAGGCTCCATGTGGATCAGTGGACAGAAACAACGTGACAGGCTCCTAACCCCGGATGTCCCCTAGGAACATGGGTTGCTGTGTTCAGCCTTGTTATAAAACCAGCAGCCACAGAGAATGAACACATTTGCCTCCATGTTTTTATTATTCCTAACTTATTTATGTTTATTCATACCTGCAATTTATGGCATAAATAGTATGGTAAGCTTTTCTGCATGACAAAGTTTTCTTCTCAAATACATTTAAAGTGAAATATCTATTTTTTTATAAAGAATTATTTACTGATACATACAAGAATTGGGGTACAGGCCAGAGGTGTGTGTGTGGGGGGGGTAGAGGATTCATGAGAGGCAGAGTGGGGAGCAGAATAGGCAGATGTACTGAAACACACTGCTGAGGGGAGCAGCGGGTGGGTCAGGAGAGGTCTGCTGCACCCTGGCAGGGGATTTGAACTCGTGCTGAGGTAGCTGAGAATAGCTTCATAGTGTTGTGCTTAAACCCCTTGCACCACCAGGAAGGGCCCAAAATAACTACTTTAAAGAAAAATATTAAGTCAATGATGCTGTATAGGAGGAAATAGAGACCCACATAGTAAATGAAGGAGGAAAGCCCAGAAAGAAACAGGTGTCCCCTGGAATTGGGATCAGCATTTACTCTCCACTTTCTTGCCTACCTCAGACTTACTGTCTAGCTCTATCGCTGAGAGAACATCTAGCAAAGGCGTGACACTCCCCCAGGAACGCAGAGAACATGAAAGGCATCGGGGATGTAGACTCATTTGATAATGAAGCTGTAGACCTTGACCACTGAGATAGGTTTCATGAAGTTGGAGAGTTTTTTACCTTGGTTCTAAGTTTCCTCATAATGAAGAAACAGCTTCTGAATTACTGCCCATGGAACTGCTCCTTGGACTTGGCCGTGACCGAGCCAGCTGGCCAGTCCATTCCTGGGAAGGAAGGACTCGCCCCACCCTCAGCGAGGCACTGAGGCCACTCCCAAGCACAGCTCTTTAAGGCAAGCCCTAATTCAACCTGTTTTATTGGAATCGCAAGAGAAGGGAGGTTTTGGGCACTGGGAGCCAAAGATGTAAAAACAAAAAAAAGTACAAGGGAGCAATCAAACTGAAATGAGAGCAATTAAAGAGACAAAAAGTCCCCTTAGCTGCCTTTTGGGTACTTTTTTGATCTTTTCACCAAGGAATTAGTATCTTTTAATTTTCCCCACCTCAGCTTAAAATACTGCTGGCAGAAAAGAAATGAACATTACGGGAAAGCTGCTTTGGATTAAAAAGCCGATGTAGGTGAGTCCATCAAGCAGCTGTCAGAGTCTGTGAACACAACAGGGTCTGCTTGCCACGCTCGGTGGCCAGGTTTATGCCGGACAACTGGAGTCCCAGTGTGAAAGCCGCAGATTTATTCACCTTATTTCTCATCACCACACACGTCTCTACTTGTCTGGATATTTCTTGTGACCATTTGAACAACTGCTGCTTCTGCCACTTAAAAAGGGGGGAGAGCAGGGTAGTTGCTTAATGTCCAAAGCACAGTGGAAAGAACACTGTTTTTGAAATTGGGTGTAAGCACAGGTTCCGTTCTCACCACGGAAGATGAAACATTGATTGCTTCCAACTCAGGGCAGGGTTTTTCTTCTTTGTTTTTTTCCTTATTCCCCTAGGATGATTTGATCAGGAAAAACCAAGTAGAGTCCAGCCAGGAAGATTTGATCAGGAAAAACCCAGTAGAGTGATCCAAGAGAAATGGTCGCTCATGTTAGTTTGGGGAAGGGGAAGCCAGGCCTGGGGCCATGCAGGGTGAATGAGACATGTTTGTGGATGGCCACTTGCCACTGTCAGGCAGATCCATGTGGCCCTGGGAGATTTCCCCACTGGGATCCAGAGTTCAGCATTTCCTAAGGAAAGGTATCTGAACTCCAACAGGATAAACCTCCTCACCGCTCTAGTGCCCACCCCCAGGAAATTAATGACTGCAGTTTGATGCCACAGCAGTGTGTGCTTAAGACACCAGCAAGTATAGTCCCTCTTCACCTGCTTCATTCACTCAGTAATTCTCCCTGCACTTACCGAGAAAAGACTCTTCTGGCCTCTAGGGAGCTCGCCAAGGTGAGGCTCCAGACTCGTTGCTGTTTCTGATGTTAGACAAATGTCAGCCAGTGTGTGGCGAGGCTGGCTTACGAACCAATCCCTGGGTCCTGGTGTGGAATCCTACAGACCTAGCCAGGAACTAGTAAGTTTATAGGTGCAGTTCTTTGACCTTCCGGCTTACTCTGAGAACCAGTGTTAGTGAGGGAGCGAAGGAGGAATTCCAGAAGTAACTGAATAACCCAGCAGGTGAAGCTAACTGGCCCATGGATGGGTAACTTCGTGGTATATATTTTTTACCAAATTCAGATTAATTCAATAGAGGACAGTAGACAGGACCCCAGCGGTGACCATGATGAGGAGGTAGAGTCGATAATTCAAATGCAGGCACTAGTTCTTACTAACTTTTAGACTTTGGACAAGATTTCTTAATTGCTAAATCCTCAATTGCTGCTATCTTGCTCTCCCTCCCCATCTTCTTCTTTTCTGTTATTTAGATCATTTGATAAAAGAACAGTGCTTTTTTTTTTTTTTTCCCTTTCCCAGAATTCTTTCACCCTTCCATCTTAGGCTAAGCTATATACTAAGGGAATGTGAACACGAATACAGAGGTTGGTTTAGTCCGCTTAGCCGGGAGTTTATATTCCGGGTAGACTGCTCACCTGCCTTTAACCTTCTCCCACATGAGGAATTATGTGGCTTCTGGGTGCCAGAGAAATAGAAAGCTATGTTTTCCTCCCAGGCTGCCAGTGAATTTAAAATTTCACACATTTGCATTTGTCATTGTAATTCTTTTGTTCCAAAAAGGGGTGAAAAGAAGGTTAAAAGGAATGTCATACGTTGGAAGGAAATATCAAAATGTGTACCAGTCTCTCTTCAGAACATCACACCAAATTGAGAGTTTGTGTTATTTGGGCTTTAATTCAGGTAGAGAATCTAAAATACCAGCGACAAATGATTTGTGACTCCTACTCGATTTATTCAACACCAAACTATTTCAATAAATCTAAGAATTCATCTATATCCTGTTAAATTAAGGTTTTCCCATTTTGAAGGAAATAGTGCCAGATTGATAAAGTCTTTTGAATTATTCTCTCTAAATATACTTAATCTTCATTAATGCAGCCCAGCATGGTATTTTGAGCCAATCTGAACTAACAGGAAAATTTTTCACATATCTAATTCTTGAAATAGACAGGATTTCTTTTGATTTTTTTTTCCTTCTACTATACAGTCTGCCAAAGCATGTGTTTGTATAGAGATTTAATGTACATGTAGACTTTTTTCTCTCTCAGTCTCCTATCCCAGCTCACCCTCATTTATGGATATTCCATGATAGGATTTAGTATGGCTATTCCTCATTTCTCCTGTTTATCCTCAGTGTCATGGGAAGATAAATCAACTATTAGAATGCATTTCATTTGGTGAAGTCATTTAAGGGAATTTCATTTCCTTATTTTTTTTTTTTCTTGTTGATGTACCTAATGAAACAATATGCATTTCAATTCCCAGGCTCCCTGGATTCCAACCTAGAGAGTAGCTAACACACAATTGATTTCCAGCCCTGCAGGGAAAGGGAAAGCAGCAGAGAAGTCAGATGGATTGATCACTGAGATATAGGCCCTGTGGGATGCTTCGATATCATCCACATCCTGAATGTATGAACAGTCCTCTCATCAATAGGAAAATCCCCAGGATGGGAACTTCATGGGGTGGGAGAGAGGTTTCGTAGACAGGTGCATAGTAGCCCGTGTTCATGCCTGTCCAAATCTCCAAACTCAGACTTTGAAATAGGGACATCAGAGGAAAAAACCCTGAATGGTGGCGCTGAAGCGCCCAAAGGGGACATTAGTTGAGGGAATGTGATTACCAGGACGTAAGGTAGTAAATACTAAACTGTTTTTGTTCATACTTTAGCGTAATCCCTGCCTCTTACTTTGTCTTATAAAGCCTGCTATGGGGTAAAGGGGAAAAGTGACCAAACAAAAGAGATCCATGGCTCATCTTTGTCTTCAGCCTGCCATGTGGGACCTGTGAATGAGCCTCCTATTTTGGCAAAAGAAGTGAGAAGAGGAACCCCTTACCCAGTGTGTCACACTCAACCTTTTCCAGACTTCTCACATTCTCGTCCCTGTTTCCATCACAAAATGAGACATTTAAAGTTCAACTGCTAGCTTGGAAGGCCAGGCTCTGATGCCTCAGGTATCTTAAGCTATGCTACAGATTCAGACAGGATTCTCTCGCTTAAAAATGACAGTAAGTGAACTTCAAACTCACTTGAACAGAAATTAAGGGAGCATTCATTTCCTTGCATAACTGAAAAAAAAAACAAAAACAGAGAAATCCTAACAGAGGTGTCTCTGTATCCAGATGCTGAACTCAGTCCATCAAGACAGTCTGTTTTCCTGGCTCCCCTTTTTTCTTGTTGACCTTCTTTTCAGGAAGACTCCCCCTAGTAACAAGCTAAGCCCCAGTAGGTCTTACAGGTCTTGCTGTAGAAACAACCCAACCAAGCTGTGACACAATTTCTTTTTTTGTAATGACTATCAATAACAGAATTCTAAGATGGTAACTCATTAGAGCAAACTTAGGTCATGTGACCTTCATGAACCAAGTGCCATGGACAAGGTGAAGGGAGACACAGAGATGGGGTCTCCCAGATGACTTTCCTGGCCTAGGAAGGAGAGGAAACACTGAGACATTGGTCCAGAAGAAGGCGATGGAAGCAACAAAGGCAAAATCCCTCGTTTCTACTCATGCCTCCCTTTTTACCTTCTTCAGAGCTTGTGTCTTCTATCCAGAAGCATTTGTAGGGTCCTGGTTCAGAATCTTTGAACCTATTAGAAGCTAAAGCTGTTGCCATAGAGGCTGTAACTTAAAAGGCTAATCCTTCCTTCTGCCCCGCTTTCTCACTTCTTTTCTTTAACATATATTATTAAGTGTTTATTAAATATCAGACATGTTGCTAGGTATTTTCTCACAGGTTGCTTTATTTTATTCATATCACAGTCTCACTAGATAGAGATGACTATCCCCAGGAGGACAATCAGAATCATTTGCAATTCAAGTTTCTAAATTATGCTTTAGGTAACAGTGAGATTCCGCATTCAGGAGAGGAATGATGTGAAAATGAGAAGGGGTGGGTTCCTTGGCCAACTCCTGTCTTTCAGGGTTGCTTTTGTGGGCCTTAAATTCTTAAGTTTTACATAATGTGTAAGGTATTGGTACTTAGCCTTTCTCCAGCCCTGAAATCACTTAGTAAGTAATTAAGTGATTTCTACTGCTTAATATTCATGCAATTACAAGTGACAGAACTTGACGTTAACCTTAAAAAAAAAAAAGATAGAAAGGGAATATATTGACAGATGATAGGAAAGTCAGGAATGACTGACTCCATGGGTTCACATCTAAAACTCCCTTCTGTTTCACTCTTTGATGCTGTGTGGTATCTACATGGGTACCTATTAGCTTCCCCTTCTCACTGTTTTGAGTTCACTTCTCTCCAGGCAGCTACAGATGTTCATTCTCCAGGCTATCTCAGAGATTTTTCTTTTTCCAGTAATTCCAAGAAGCACCCTGACACCCTGACACTGACTCCTTATTAGAACTGTTTGACCTTGCCCACATGGCAATTACCCCCGCCCCCGCCCCCTCAACCACTGTAGCCAGAAAAATTCCATGCTTGCCATTCCCCTGGTGGAGTCAGGTGTGCTCTCCTTGCAAGCCACATGCACTTCGATTTTGGGAGAGACTGCCTCCTAGAGGGAAGCTAGAGAATTGTCAGTAGAAGGTGGCAAATGAATTTCACCACCTCAAGGTGGGAGCTGGAGTGACATTATGGATTTGTTTCTAGTGGTTTGTCCTTATGAGATTATCATGTGGCCTCTCTACTGTCACTGATACGCCTTTTTAAAAATCCAAACTTTTTTTTAGGTTGATGTCTTGATATTGGTTCTTTTGCTTCTGGGTTTTTTTGTTTGTTTGTTTTGTTTATATTTATTTATTTGTGCATACAGAACTGGGGTACATGCCAGAGGTGCAGGGGTGGTGAGAGGATTCACCAGAGACAGAATGGGGAGCAGAACAGGCAGATCTACAAAGTACACTGCTGAGGGGAGCAGTGGGCGGGTCAGGATAGGTCTGCCACGCCATGTGGATCACCGCAGGGGCAGGTGGGAATCAAACTCATGCGTAAGTAGCTTTCTATTCTTCGTGCTGTGCTTTAACCCACTGCACCACCAGGGAGGGCAGCTTCTGTTTTATTTTTATTTATTATTGAAATAACCTTTCATTCTATAGAAACAAATGAAATTCATTATGGAAATTTCAAGTGTGCATTGTACTAAATCAATATTTGTATACACTACATTTAGAAACTTTTTTATTTGGTTCTTTTTATTTCCCCATGGCAGTTAGTGATGATTGGGTGCTGCATGGAGTTTTCTGTTTTGCTGTAAGTGGGTGGTATGGTTTTTTACTGCCCTGTTTGAGAAAACATCTGTACAATAGACATCAAGTAACAGATTCAGATCCTGGCCACTGCTGAATAGCTTTGTGAAATTTAACCCAGTGTCGTGATCCAGTTCTTTCTATGATAGGAAATTTGTGAGATAAATTGAGAACTATGATATAAAAAAGAACTCCCAGTGCTTACCTCTTAGGAAGGTAGTACCTTTTCCCCTGAGGTGGTTCACCTCTCTCCTTACTGATCCCAAGCTCGTTTAAGTGAAAGGTTCCTTGGAATATGTGAAGCATAGACTAATTTATAGTAAAGGCATCTATTTAAAAAAAAAAAAAACTGTTCTAAATTTAATCTGTTTCACCGAGAATAAACTCTGTACTAACAACTTACTATTGTGATGAAAATGTCTTTAGTAATTGTTGGCCACATAAAAACAAGCCTCAAGGAAATGTCATAGAAGATATTGAAAATAATGGAACTATTTAGATCTCCTGAAAGTGAAAAATGATTCATTTCAGGATGGATTTCTCTTGTACTAATCTTGGATTTGTTAAGGACATGCTAACTATGGTGACAGAAAATCCTGGAAATCCATGCAACTTAACTTAGAAGAAAATGTTTATTTCTCACCCACCATTGTCCCATAGCCAAAGGTTCATTGTCCCCTGTGATTCAGGAACCTATCCTTCTCCTTCGTGCTTGGGTCTTCTCGTGGATCATTAGCGTCCTCTCCATTCAGCCACAGGAAAAGGAACTGTTTCCTAATCAGTGAGCATTATTTCCTTCTCTTTGCATTAATATTTGCATAGTTTTACCATATGCAGGGTAAGTGAGCAGTAGAGGCCTCTCAGCAGCTCTTCGGATGCAAGGGGACGCAGGCTCTTGTGGGACTTCTGTCACCCTAGACCCAGTTACAGAGTTGTGATATAGGATCTGTGGGCCTCTCAGGGCAGTGCCAAGTCTCCGTGACACTGCATCCTTGCCCAGACTAGTACCTGGTACTTGGATGCCTCCTGATTGAGTAAAGAAATGAATGAAACAAATGGGCAAATCACCAAGACAGTCAGGAAAAGAATTCCTAAGCAAAGAGTGCTCTGTTTGAAATCTTTTTCCTTGTCCCAGCCTGTGTCTTGCTAGTATGTTTTGAGATCAGAGGACAATCATAACCCAGATAGCATCTAACAAGAGGATTCCTAAGCAATAGTATAGTGCAAGAAGTCTAAACAGTTTTAGATTGATAGGTCACCCACTCCCCAAATCCTGGCCTCTCCATAAAGCAAGACCACCTCATGTTCTGGTTCCCAGAAGAGGAGCCGGAGGTAACCTCACACAGGTGGAAGGGACATTTTGTAGTGTCTCTCCTCTTCACTTTTGGCTCCAAGTGGGCTCATCTGCTGTCTTCCAGGTTGGTTAGACATATTCAGTGGACTATTCTTAAGGACTATAATAACAATTGCATAAACTAATTTGGCTTTATGTCTGTGTTCCTTTTCAACTGTGTTGTTTAGTTTCTACCATTCATAAGCTACTTAGTGTAGATTTCCTTTGTTTTTTGAGGCCAACAATATTCTCTGTCATGTCTTCCTCAAAGGCAGTTTAGAGAGGTGACTAAGAATATTCTGAAGTTAGACTGTCTTGGTTCAAATTTTGGCTCAGTTATTACCAGTGGGATAAAATGGGATTTTAATAATAATAGCTATTTCAGAAAGCTGTTATACCTTTTAATAGCACTAGCAGAGTACTTGAAACATGTATATTTAATAAATGTTAAACAACATTATTTTTACTATAATTACCCCAACATTCATACTTCAAACTTTTTTAAAAGCTAAAGAGAACCCATTAGAGTTTACAGGTTAAGGAAATAACATGAAGTTGAGTTTCTCACCGCCTGGCTTCTTGATTTAACCTCTCTCTCTCAGCTCTTTGAGTGTTTTTTTTTTTTTTTTTTTTTGTTATTATCTGACAAAATAAAAAGCAGACTTAAAAAACAATATGATGAAGCCAGGCCCTGGCTTTGATTCCCGCACAGAGTTTCCATTCATGTCAGTGCGATTTCTGTGCATGGATTGATGGCAGAATACAGTCTGTTTCCAAGGCTGTTTAAAGCAGGGTACAAAAGAACTCACACTGGTAGGGTTCCACAGCTGGCAGAATGGGAGAGACTAAGCTGGTGAAAGAAGCTGTTAATACAGACCAGAAAATTTTTAAGCTAAAAAAAGGAACATGCCCACTGAAAGTCTAAAAGCAAAAAAGTTTTATTTGGGTAAAGCGATGTTCGTCTCTGCGTGACTCCTACTTAGAAAATGCACACGCGTGCCTTCTCCAACTGCCAGAGCATCATTTTTTTTTAAAATTTCGAACACAGAGGGACTAAAATAGAGAGAGGAACAATGGGCTTTTTGAGAGTCTGTGCCCAAAAGCAAACCTAGAAATACAAACACTGAGGTGTCTAGAAAGGAGGGGTTTCTTTCTTGTAACCCCCATCACAGAGCTGCCTCTCTGCTACCTTTTCCACACGTGGGAATCAGTATTAGCAAGACAGATTCCAGCAGACAAGCTGGTTGTAGGTGGTTCTCGATTTCCAAATCATTCCTCAGTTCTCTGCAAAGACCTTGCGATGCCTCCTCAGCCCCAATTGTGATCTGTCCATCAGTTGTCTGAAACTGGGCTTCTCCACCAAATGTTTTCCATGTTTAAATGTTTCTGCATCACCAGCCAGGCAGGCACACAATGACTACGCTTCTCCTATTTGTAAGCCAGTGAAAAATATTCCTTTATCTTTCATTTTTCACTCCAATCCTTAGAATACAACTCAAAATTTCATGGGCAGTCACATCTCTGAGAAAGGTTTCTCTTTCTTTGCGTCTATGTCTTATCCATAACTGCCCACTGGGATGCATTGTGCTTGGGTTGTAAACCTTAAGTGTGTAAGCAGAATTTCCATAATAGACTTAGCTTTTATCTGGAAAAGCACCATGTCTTTAACTAAAGCTCTTTGGTAATGGCTTACCTCAGCGTTTTTGTTTTTACATACTTTTGGTTCTTTTCAGTGCAGTGAATATTTCCACAAGTAGGACCTGTATCATCCATATCATATACATGAGCACATATGTATATTTTGTGTAAGAGATACATCATATAATATATACACATCATATACACATTATACATGTGCATGTTATATATACATTATATAATGTATCACATGAGACATTATTGTATATACACACATGTTGTGTGTGTATAGGGTCGTGTGTGTGTGTGTGTATACACCCTACATGTGGAAATATGGGTGTATTTCACAGAACTTACAGCAAAGTGTTTCACAAGTAGTAAATTCATGTGTATTTAATAAATTAACAAGCATAATGACTGCATACCACACGAGGAAAACAATTGGAAACCTAAGAAGACTTGATGATTCCCAAATTTTGCAATTGAGGGGTCACAAAGTGAGTTCTTGTGTGTTATACTTTCAAGGAGCAAACCTATTGTGTGTGACCTACACAGTGCTTAAGAACTTGAAATCAGGCCTCCTTGGTGGCACAACAGGTTACAGTGCAGCACTGCAAACTGACTGCAGCTGCTTCGGTGAGGGTTTGATCTCTGGCCCTGGAGTGATCCACATGGCGCGGCAGACCTCTGCTATCCCTCCTGCTGCTCCCCTCCTGCTGCTCCCCTCAGCAGTGTACTTCATCAGTCGGCCTGTTCTGCTCCCCACTCTGTCTCTGGTGAAGCCTCTCACTGCCCTTGCACCTCTGGCCTGTACCCCAGTTCTGTATACATAAATAACTTTTTTTTTTTTTTTCAAAAAAAGAAAACTTGGAATTAGTGGGCTACAATTACCAATATTGTCAGTAATTATATTGATTGCTCAGGACATATCAGACAATCTACCTCTGAAGAGCTGCTTTGCTAGGTCATACAGGTCTTGTGAGATTCAGGTAGAAAGCGATCAAAAAGGCTTTAATGTCACTCAGCCAGGCTTTCATTTAAAAGACCCCCCAGCTCTTTGAGTATGCATATTGGCAACCCTTTTTACACAAAGCATCAATGCCCACCATCCCTGCAGGCTCTCCTCAGAGTGAATAGAACTTACAGGTTTCTCTAAGTACAATATAGGGTGAAGTGCCCACAGATCATCATGATAAGATGGGTTCCTGAGAAACAGTGGTCAGGACTGACCTCTGGGTTAAAGGTAATTTTCCTGGAGGGTCCCCTGGGGATGGAAGCATGGTGTGGTGGCACGTGTTGGGAGGACATGCTCCCTGCTCCCCATCAGTTGCCCTGGCCCTGTTCCTGACGCCGAGTGCAGAGAGGTGTGGGAAACACATCCTGATCAGAAACCTGTGTGGCGAGGAGATGGTCTGTGTGCAGCCTCGGAGACTAGCTTACACTGACAGGCAACGTCTCTGTCTACCTCACTGGCTCTGATAGTTCATCAGGAGCCAAAAAGACCAGTTGTCTACATCCTTGAGTTCCAGGGCTTCCTCCTGTGAGAGTTTTCACACAGTAGAACAAAAGAGCTCCTTGGGAAGGGTTAACAGAGGTCATGTAAATCGCCTGGAGGTCTGCTCCTTCTTTGTTTTTTTTTCTTTTCTTTTCTTTTCTAATAAGGTGACTCATTGCTATCCTCAGGAGGGATTGTTCTGTTAACAGGCATCTACATGATAATATCAATGTCAACACGTGCAATGAAGAGTTCTGCTTTATGTGCATACATCTTCAGGTATCTGCAGGCACCTTCTCTGCTAAAGTTTATAGAGTTGTCCAATTTGTCTCCTGAAAATCCTGCTACACCGAACTAGTGTGTAGGTGGAGAAGACTTTATTTTCAACACACATACCCACACACACACACACCCCCCACACACCCAAGCACACTCACACACATACACACTCACATCCATGTTCACACACACACTCTCACACGCATGCACACACACATACACTCACACATACCTCACACATGTGCTCACATACCCAAGCACCCTCACAAACACACTCACACACCAAAATACACCCACACACACTCATACACACTCACACATGCTCACACACCCAAGCATACATACATACACATACACTCACTCTCACACTCAGATACACCCACATATACCTAGATTCTTGCACACACACACAATGCGTTCTTGGATACAGCAGGACTATCAGTAAAGACCTGATCCTAGTGGCTTTTAGAAAAAGCTGGGGCGCAGCAGTCTTTCCTTGCTGTTCCAATCTCTGGAGCCCATTCAGGGTACATTTAGATCATGGTCTGAAATGAATGACTTATCTCCTCTCTGAGCCATGGCTTCCAGAATGCTCAGGCTCCACTACTGCCTACTGCATGACCTTGGACAGAATACCTAGTCTATGAGGCCTCATCTTTCCATCTTAAAAACAGTTAGAAGGGCCCTCCCTGGTGGCACAGCGGGTTAAAAGAACTGCACTGAGCCCTCCCTGGTGGCGCAGCAGGTTAAAAGCACAGCACTGAGAAGCTTAAGCCACTTCCGCATGAGTTCGATTCCTGCCTGCCCGGGAGGAGATCCACACGGGGAGGCAGACCTCTCCTGCCTCACCCGCTGTTCCCCTCAGCAGTGTACTTCATCGATCTGCCTGTTCTGCTCCCCACTCTGTCTCTGGTGAATCCTCTCACCCTCCGTATCTCTGCCTGTACCCCAGTTCTATATGAATAAATAAATCTTTAAAAAAAAAAAAAAAAAACAGAAGACCCACTTTATGGGTGGGTTTTGAGCATTCAAGGAGAAAATTACTAGGATCACCACCCAAGCTTTATGTAATTAATTACAGTAAAAACTGGATAAACATCATTAATTTTCAACTTGCTCTTTTTTAGCCAGTCTAAAACAGTCTTATGTTTCTCTGGTCAAAAGCATGTGTAAATGGTTTATCTCTCAGTTTGCACTTTATGCTAAAGAACCACCAGAAAGTGAGCAAACATGACCAACTAGAGTACAAAGCCACCTAGAACAGCAATGTACTGTCACTTTCGGTTACACTCCTGTTTCACTTCTACATTCACCTTTCTGCTTGCTTGGAGAGAAATATTAGAAAAATGTTAATAAGCCCTAAATTTGAGAAGTAAGAATAGAAAAATGATAGACAGTGAGGAATATCGCTTAGGGCTCCTCTCCCCAACAATTATTATTCCTGAATATTTAAATTCTATTTCTATCCACCTGTTTAATTGAAGAATATATTACAGAAGATGTCACCCACTAGTCCACTCAAAACCCAGACAAGAGCTAAAGCTGCTTCTACAAATGTATATCCTACAGTGCTACAAGTGGTATCTGTTTGCCAAATAAACTTGTGTGAGAAAAACAAACATGTTCTTTGTGCATGAGAGATTGCATATGCTTATTTCAAAATGCTTGCTCCTGCAGTTAAATCTCAAAGAAGGATAAGTTGTTTTGGTCCTGTCAATGTGGGGGGATGCTTGTGTGGGAGATTTGTTTCTAGATGGGTCAAGTCATCAATAACTCCTTTACTGGGAAAATGGAGGGGTGGGATTGTATTTGGAGTGAGTCTCCATAGCAAGCATTTGCTATATTCTTGGTTACAAATGAATCCACCATATTGGTTGGTTTTGCATAACAACATGGATATAGATAACATGCATAACAACATGGATATTAAGTTAAAGAACTAGCTCTTTAGCTTGCTCTGAGGGGAAAAGATAATGAAGTAAGTAACTCTTTGCAGGAGGTTTTACCTGAAAGGGGATTAGTACTTTTTCCCTGCTCCTGGTGTTCCCAGCTCTCTGTTATGGATCTAACACTCACTCACCTTCCAGGTGAGACCTCTCACAAGAAATCTACTTATTTCTTTATCATCTCAATTTTCACAGAACTTGCTCTTTGGTTTACTAATATGACCTTATTTATTTATTTATTTATTTTCATGTGCTTATGTCCACATTGGCACTCAGAACACAGAAGGGAAAAGTTGGCAGGTAATCAAGGAGAAAAGAGTGGTGCGATGTAGTGTCCTGGATTGCATCTGGGGCAGGAAATACTCATGAAACATGGACTTGTTGCTGGTAATGCTCCAGGGTTAACGTCTTGCCTTTGACAAAGGCACTGTGGCTGCATAAGATGTTGATATTAAGCCAGACTTGAGGAAATGTTTGTAAGAACTCTCTGGATTACCTTTGCTACTTTTTCCAAATCTAAGATTATTCTAAAATAAAAAATTATATGAAAAAAAAAAAAAGCGAGAGTGAGGAATGAGGATAGGCAGGCAGGTAGCTCAGGTAAGCAAGATGAGCACATCTCAGAGAAGGCCTTGAGTGACAGGAGCCCCTTCAGCCTGAATGGAAATAATTAGGTTTTGCTTCTTGTTAGTAAGTAAAGCAATAATCTCGATGAAAGACAATTTATGGGTGATTAATCTGGTAGGATTGTGCAAGGTGAACAAATGAGAAATTGGAACCCACAGATAAGCTAGAAAACTCTTTAGAAGGATCTGTCCCAGGGAGAGACTATTGCTTGTCTGTGTTGCCCCCTAACCTTCAGAGGATGCAGTGATGATGGTGGATATCATTAGCTCTATCACCCTCGTTTCTGAGACTTCTGAGCAGATGTTAGAGAGAAACTCACATAAATTCGACTTGAGTTCTGCAGGTGAGTGGCACAGGGAACAATTGGTAAGGTACCTCCTTTGTCAGTCAGGTGAGCAATGGGGTGAAAGGACCCAAAGACAACTGAGAGTGCAGAGGTAGGAGAGCCTCAAGGGTGTTAAGCCTCCAAGGAAAAGAGGGGAGAGAAGCTCAAAGACATGCTTTCGGGCAATACTGTTAAATCCAGCAAAATCCTGAAAGGCCAGAGGATGTCACTAGGGAGGTAACTAATAACCATCCACATCACTTTAACCACTGAAACCACATCTTCACAAGCTTAAGATGAGAAAACAAAATAGAGACAAAATGCATGTTCCACTGCACAAGTTACTCCTTTAGGAATAAAATGCAGTAAGATACCAAATAATGGAGACATCTCTGTGCATAAGAATGTATCTTGTGGTGCTGGTGATTTTATGTTATTATTTTTCAAAGATAGAATGGTGTTTTTGTGTGTGAAAGAAGAAGAGATAGGTTTGGAGAAGTCTGTAAATGCTAGAGAAGGAAACTAGCCTTTGCAAATTAGAAAGGTGTGGAAATGAGGGCACCTGTGAGGAGTTTGGCTGTTTGCCTCTGCAATCCCCTGACTCTCTGTTCACATCTTTTTTTGTCCCTTGCCTGCTCTCTAGGGTTCAACTAGAATTGTAGCATATGGTACTTCTCTAACACCCTTTACACCATTGTTCTTTGGATAGAGATCCATTCCTACAGGCGACTATAAAATCAGAACTCTGTCTGCTCCCCAACTTTATCTGCACCCTCCCTTCTCCATGTTCTCTGCCTCCAGCCACACTGGCTTCCCATTTCTCTTCTCTCCCATTGGGCACACATTGCTTAGTCTCTTAGCCTCTTCACCTCTTCTTCATCTTTTGATCATGTAGCACCAAGCTCAGTCAGCCATACCTAAGTAGTCCTTTCCTCGATCTCCCCATTTCTCCCACCTAGCACTCTTTGAGCATCTCCTAGCTCAGTTGGCTTCTATGTGCATGCATGTGCTCGTGTGCTATACACAGAATTATTTGATAGGGATTTTTCTCTCTCTTACAGCCACAAGTAGTTCACACCGTAGGGATACCTACCTCTTTCCATCCTTTCTCCATAGCCTGGAGAGAACAGCTGTGGGACATGAGAGACACAGCTACTGGAAGTTGCTCTTAAGGTGGGCTGTCTGTATGCTAATACTTTCGTGGCATGTCTGGAATTCCCTTTTCTAGCTGTCTTTCAGGTCCTCATGCAGCTCATGACCTGAATCAGCCAGGTCTTCCCCAAGAGTAATTCTCAGACTATCAATTAAAATATTTGCCCACTAGAAACATTAAGTTGACTGCCTCCAGCAGCCAAACATGAATCTACCTCTGCTTTGTCACCAGGCAGAGCAGCTAATAGTAGTAATGTAGAAGTGGAGTGTATGCTTACTGACCTAAGCCTCACGCTCACAGATGTCATTTGACCATTCTGCTGTGGCGGGGACCTCACCATGATTGACATGGAGGGGATAGGTATAGGACGTGGTCATATCTGCTGGGTTTGGGGCCAGATTCAGCCCTGGCCCTCAGGCTGGACATATTGCTATGTGAGAGATGTTACTCAAGCTCCCGGAACACTTCTCTAATGGCATTCACCTCAAGTTGCCTTGTATTAACTAGGACCTGTTCTAAATGCCATCCCCTTTAATGAACAGAAATATTTATCCCCTTTAACTGAACAGCTCTTAGAAGCAATTAGCATTTAGGGAGTTTCTTGCTAGAAATAATGTCTGCATCAAATTACCCATTATGGACTAATTTGAAACTGGAAGATAGATGCTCATTTTCCCGTGCCGCCGCACCTGCAAAGCGCGTGGTGAGTGGGCTCTTCCAGCGTTACCATGAGCAGCCGTATTTTCCATGGTGATGCGAGTGAACTTGGGGGCATTTTTTGAGGGCAGAGACCAGGTTTCCTTCAAACTGTGCTATTTACCTGTCACTTGAGAGCTGATGGCTGCATATGCTTATAATTAGTTCTCTCGTTGCTTTTGCGATCACTGCCTTTTGGCCACTGCCTGGGAAATGAAGAGTGATGCCCTGTGTCAAAGATAGTCTGGTGTCAGAAAAGGGAAGGAGGGAGGGGAAGCTCAGTGCTCTCCTGTGGGGAACATCTTTCCATTTTAAGGGAGACACTTGGCCCTCTCCCACAGTTTTTCTGACTCCATGAAAGTGGTCCAGGCTTGAATCAGGTCATTCTCACCAATGAATGACTCATTGGCATTTTGATAATAAGAAGACTAAAAGTTTAGTGAGTGGATATTCAATTCCAGACACCATCAAAGTGCTTTGCATGATCACTTACTCATGCCGACAGCCCTAGCTGGTGAAAGCATTGATGTGTAGAAAGAGCCATTGTTTCTTCAGCTGAAAAGTAGGAGAGGCAGGATTTGAACCCAGACAGGCTGACTCCACTGTCAACTTCCACCTCCAACCATGTGGGTGTTAATACTTAAGGGCATTTGGAGCCTGCACTGGCCACTTCCAAGCTGCATCTTCATCTCTGTCAGCCTCCCTAACTTAAAGACTGTAAGTGGGTCATTCGTTTGAAAAGGCCCTTGTTAAGCAACAAAGAGCCACTGCCGTCCCCTTCTTCCCAGGCACATCAGTCCTCTGCAGTAAGGAACAGCACAGAGCAAGCGTTCTGGTGGCTTCAGATCTGCTCGCCGCATGCAGGCTAAGAAGCCAACACATAACTAAGGCATCTAGCATGCCGCCTGACTTGGGGACGGCTCTCACAGGGCCAGAGCAAACTCAGGAGCCAGTGCACGCCGGGCAGGTGGCACTGGCTGACGTGGGGCAAAGCAGGGAAAGGCGAGTCGGGCTCTAGGGAGCAGCCCAGGAGATTGAAGAGGCCCTGCTTCTGCCCAGGGCTGGCCCATCTTCAAAGTGAAACTTCCACTGGAAAACTAAATAAGGGAACGAAAAGCCAAACAGAACAAATTCCCATTTAGTCAGCTTTGACTGTCCTTGGAGGCTCTGTGTTTATGCTAGATCTTAATTATGCTGCTTGTCAAAGACACACGAAACGCCACTGTGGTTGAGGCAGCTATTTTATCTTTTATCTTTACAGTCAGAAAAGGACTTATGTACGCTGAACCCTTGATGAACTTTACACTGGAAATAAGATTCCTCCTCTCTCTCCTTCCCAACTGTCCCCACCTCTGCTACTGCCATCCACGAGCATCTAATTGGGGTGGAGGTTTGGGAGAAAGTTGGAGAGGAGAGAACTTAGGGGATATTTTGGGTAGGTGGCACCTAGGAAACCTGACCAGAATCCGTGAAGTTCATGGGGCCTCATGCCTAACCCACCGTACAAACCTTGTGAGTGAATTGCAGCCCCCAAAGGTCTGACCTGCAGTGTTCAGCAGCCCCCCTAACTATACCCTACCAGTGTAAGAGTGGGGGTGCTCCTCTGGGCATACTCAAGGTAATTGGGGGTGGGGAGGACTTAAGTTTTTATATGCACAGGAATGTACTTTTAAATGGCTTTGATTCACTCAAGAAGGAAGTTATACCGTGCTCATGTCTTTTAATCCTTCAGATGAAATCAAGGAGCATGTCGCTAGTTTTCTGATCTTGCTTTCTTTTCACTGTACCTATTTTTCTTTTTTTTTTTTTAAAGATTTATTTATTTGTGCATACAGAACTGGGGTACAGGCCAGAGGCTCAGGGGCGGCGAGAGGCTTCACCAGAGACAGAGTGGGGAGCAGAACAGACAGATCAAAGAAATACACTGCTGAGGGGAGCAGCGGGCGGGTCAGGAGAGGTCTGCCACGCCATGTGGTCACCTCCGGGGCAGGCGGGAATCGAACTCATGCGGAAGCGGCTTTAGATTCTCAGTGCTGTGCCTCAATCCGCTGCGCCACCAGGGAGGGCCTCACTGTACCTATTTTTATCCTTACTTCCTACTTATGGCAGTTGCTGCTTGTTTAACCTTGCTTGTGGTGGTTAAAACTTTTCCTTCCACAAAAGCATTTAGTTAAGTAAAAAGTAGGTTTCCTTAAAGAACTCTTGCAAAGTAAAGGGTAGTGTGTGATAAGGCAAAAAGAGGTGGGCCCAGGAAAGACACACTTTGAGGAAAGCCTATTTACAAGGCCCCAGGCTATGTGTTACGGTTTGCTCTAATGCAGCCTGTGAGCTGATGTGTGATATCTGTGGAGACCCTTCGAAGACAAGCGTGCTTTCAGGACATCTTGAATTCTATGTCCTGGCCTTAACCACTGAGTGACAAGGAAGTCTGATGAGATAGCCAGTCTCCTAGGGGCAGGATCAAAGGGAAGATGTTTTGGGGTGAGCATTTCCACCCCCAGCCCATGGGAGATCATGGCCCATTGAGTGCTTTGAGGGGTGTCCGCTCACAGAAGATTTGAGCTTGGTTATTCTTCTTCAACATCCATCTATCTGGGTGCCCTTTGGTCCCCACAATTCTTGATGGACTGGGCCAGGGTGCATTCTAAAATCTATTCCAGATTCCAACTGAAAGCTGCTTGGATAGTCTCTGGTCAGGTCAGCACTGAGCATGGTTGCACTTTGAAAGAAGAAAATGTACATGTCTGAACGTCAGACCTAGAAGGCTGGTGGTGTAAAGGGCTGGAAACTATGACAGAGCAAACACTTGTAAAAACAAACGTCACAGATTTCCAGTCCATACAGCTCCACATTCACTCAATAGCCTCATGCACTTCCCACCCTTTTTGCCTTTCTTGTCCTCAGGAACCTTTCTGGAAACTTGGAATGATACTACCTAACCTCTGTGAGTATAACCTGCCTGGCTGGTCAGTGCGACAGGGTCCACTTTACCTACATAATGTGTGTGTGTTTCTGTGTCCAAAATAATCTCATAAAAGTTTTCCAGAATGCCACTGATATCATCTAAAAATCTTTCCAGCTTCTTCTCCTGTTCTCTGCGAGTCGAGTCGTATTTTCTTTCCCGATATGAGCAGCACCATGCATCCCTCGGCTAGGAGCTTGCCAACTCTTCTCTTGACTGAGCCTGACAAAGCTGTTTACTCGAGGTCTCTGAGGAAAGCAGTGGGCTTTGTCATGGAACACCCAAGTCCAGAACGTGCTCTGATTCATTTCTAATCACTGACATTATCCAGGTGACTTGCTCGAGCCTGGCTTACACAGAGCTCCCTTTCAGCAGAGACATTTCCTAGCTCGCATTCTCCTGCCATACCCAAAGCCTTGTGAAAATATTTTCAACAGTTAACAAGCAGAGCCTGCAGTTATAATATGCTCATTAGGCCACATGTTCGTTTTCAAGTCTTGCAGCAAACATAATCTGCTACTTGATTTCCACTGAATGTTGGGCCTGCCAGCAGCCCTGGGAGCTTTGCTGGGCTGCTGTCTTACATGTACTTTCCAAGGCCTTGCAACTATAATACACCTATTCTATTTGTGTCTCCCATCATTCTCTTTCTGGGGGTCTCCTCCATCACTACAGGAACTTTCTTGATCCCCTAGGGAACAGATTCCTTCAGGACTCAAGTTAATTTTAGAAGGTAGTATGACAGTTACACCCAATAGTCCCGGTAGATAAATAAATAGGCTGATGGCCAGGCTTTATTAGCTCTTTTGTCCAAGACCTTGCCTCTGTGTGTCTCCAAACCACTGCCTTGAAAATCAGTGTTCTCATTTCATATTATTGCTGCTCACAGAAAGGCCTTTGGTCAACTGCGTACAGTACTTCATCCTTCTTTCTCTACCTTGAAATTTCTGCATTTAGGAGAAAGCACTCTTTATCTCCAAGGTCATAGTGTCCCAGTGCTATAAAGACTGAAAATATTTCGGCAATTTTGTATCTTGTAAAAAAAAATGAATCTTACTGCTGAAAATAATGTTTTACTAAATTTATTGATTTAAGGTAATGTTGGTTGACATCATTATATGTGACTCAGAGGAGCAGGTGTGTACCTTCTCAGCTGTGCCACAGTACACTCCTGTTTTTTTTTTATTTCTTGATGGCTGGTTTTAAAGGAGAGTTTTGTTTTGTTTTGTTTTGTTTTAAATTCCATAGTCAGTAAGTTAATTCCTGGAATGTGCCCAGCAGGGTGTTAGGTCTTGATCATATAGCAATACATATAAATAATACTGTTTCACTCCTCACAGAGTAAAACTTCAGTGAGAAATGCCAGTCTTCTAAGCAGGTAAATACAGTGGAACAAGATGAGTGGCATGGATAGAATTATGAACAGAGGCTACGGATGGAGAGAAGGGAACTGAGAAAGTTGACACATAAATTTGAGCCTCTCTTGGGGAGAGAATGGTTTGAAATCAAGAAACAGAATCAGAGATCCAGAGACTCAACAGTAAGTGAAGGCAGGTTTGAATCAAATATTGATGCAGATTGTCTTTTGAGGGATCATGAATCTAGCTATTGTGTAAGATTCGTAGGGACAGACAGTTGGAAGCATGGTCTTGGGTACCTCGACCGAACTTGAAAAGTTGGGTGGGCCTAATAGTCCAGCAAGGGTGAGGATATTTATGTTAGAAACCAAAGCCCCAGGAAGGAGACCCTTCATTGTTGAAGACTCTTGGGTCCTTGAATGAGGAATGTGGTCAAGACTGCTATCTTTCTATTTAACCCTTGTACAGTTCGCTCATGTTAATACTTTACAAGGTTACTAGGAGCATTAAATGAGAAGAGGATATGAAGCAATGACCAGAATACTTAGAATTTTGACCATTTTTATTGTGTTCCCCCAGTTCCTTGAAATATGTGGACTTCTTAGACAGGAATGAAGTGAGTTTTAGACTTGAAAGGTGTGTCTTCTTCCTCTGTGTATATTAGGATAGTTTTTGAAGGATACCTGAATACATTCCTTACAAACTTGAGATAATTCAACCAGTTATTTACCAAGTATTGTACACATTGTTGGAAGCCTGTAGTAACTGGCTTCTGTATTGCATCTTCTGACCAATTAAAGGTGTTTTTCCTGATTTCCATTGGCATGATCAAGCACTCCTCGTGGTGTAAATGTAGATGAACTCTAGTGTACCTAGTGATGTCTGAACAAGTTTCACTCACAACTGTCAACTGTCATTCTTCCACTGGCATTTTCTGAAACGCCAATATTAACTTGCATGAGTCCTGGAAATAATGGCATGTTAGCCCTATATATTCAAATAAAACCAAATGAGTGCTTGCAGGAACAGCAACCAACTGCAGACATGTACCAGCGAAGCCTTAAGTACAGACAGCTAAATACCTGATGTTGGAGACATTAGGTAGTGCCTGAAGCATAGGCAGGAAAAGTGGCAAATCAATAATTGCCAGAAATCACTACTTTGATTTTATCAAATTCTCTACTTCTTCTTACACAGTAAATGTGAACTATGCCTAGGACAGATCTCTTATGTGGCCATTTACATGGGAAGTTAGAAAAGACTAGAAAACATCCCACTCTCCCCAGCACATCCGGGTTGGCACCTAAAATTTCACCAAATACTCTCCAAGGAGAAATGAGACTCTAAGCATATTCAACTCTGTCTATCTTTGCCTTCTGCACTTTCTGTGCCCCTTTGAACAGAAAAAGATTTCAGAGTAGATTTTGCTCAATGGGAGATTTAAAGAGAGTGTCTGGGCATCTTGCTGGAGTGAACCAGAAAGAAAGCGCCTTTAAGGGAGACATAAATGAACCAGGGTCAGAATCCCATTCTCTTCTTTATTTCCAGGAGCATCTCTGCTTTCTGTGTTAATTCCAGACTATGAATCAGGAAGCACAGCCCTGCAGGGCTCCGGTTTTCTATACCAGAACATATATCTGATTCTTTAGGGTTTGTGGAAGTAATATTATTGTTTAGAATGTCACTTCAGGCATAAATGTGTTTGTTTTGGAAGTTAAACCTTACCCTTCCATCTTCTCTTTCTTAGCTTATTAATGTCTGTTTTTTTAGGTTTGTATCTCTTTATGAAGTTCTGATTCATCTATTAAAAAAGAATGCACCCATTGTAAGAGAACATTTAATAATTTTTTGTTATATTGATAGTTATACAATCAGCCCCAGTTTTAAGGCATTTCCATCCTATCATAAAGTTCCTTCGTGCCTGCCCAATTTATTTTTAATTAGCATACAAAGCCCCTTCCTAAATTGGCAGATATTTTTTTCAAAAACCAAAGCTGCATGTTTTGTAATACCTTTCTACAAAATTGTGTTGAAATTTATATTTTTTTTAATTTTTTTTTTTTATTAAAAAGTTTATTTTTACATCATTTTTCACATTTTTTTTTTCATCTCAATTGTAATCCCCACGGGTTTCCCATCACCAAATCACCCCTGTGCCACCACCATAGTCCGTGCATTTCCCTCCCTTCCCCCCCCCGTTTTTGATCCCATTCCCCACTCCACCCCCACAGAATGTCTCTGGTCTATGGTTGTTCATTATTTTTGTTATTTTCTCGCCTGGTCCATTATACTCCTGCTGAAATTTATATTTTTTAGCTTCTATTATGCTATTATAATTATTGTGGCATGAAAAAAACTCGGGGGGGGGGCGTGGTGGAGGGAGAACATTTGTCTTTTATAGTTGCAGAAATGCTTCAGCAAACCAGGGTTTGAAGATACAGGGTTTGTGGCTGACAAGATGAAGAAGAACCCACATCTTAGATTACATCTCTGATACTGATTTTTTTTTTAGCCTGTAGTTCCCAGATCTTGGGACAATAGTAGAAGTAACCTTTGCTGCTGTTGGCTGTATGTGCTGTTATATTCTCTTGGAGGGGGCAGTTTGCTTCATTTAAACCTCAGCTTAGGCTCTCATCTTTTATAAAAATGAGGAAACTGAGGTAAATAAGAATGCAGTTATATTTTGTAAAATTACATCCCAATAAAGGGCAAAGCCAGGAATGAAAGTCAGGTGCATATCACTTCCCCACTCCTACCTCAAAGATGGCACTTTGTCTCATCTCTAGAGAGATGAATCCAGACACAGCAATTGTGGCACACCCTCAATTGAAGGTTTGCTTTTGTCACTAGGAATTAAAGGCATGTTGTCTTAGGGGGAAAAAGGAAAACGACAACCTTCTTAACCTAAAGACGGTGGGGATAAAAAGTATTTAGCTGTAGGAGTTCTGAGACATTGTCCTGTGACCAGTGTGATGTCTGAGGCTGACGGAAAGGATGAGGCTGTGTATAGACAAGCTGCAGTTTGACTCATTAGGTGACTCTATATCCAGGAACGAACTTCTCAGATGTGTGGTAATGGATGGTTGGGAGGCAAGTGATTTGGCAGCTTGAATAAGCTCTGAAGAGTTCGTTATTTTACCTCAAATTGGAGGGGACCAGAGGAGCATTGCTTGACACACACTCTCCACTGGCCAATGCCTCAGTGTACCAGGCATCGACCACATAACACATAAACAATGTCCTTTATTAGATTATTTTCAGATAATGTGTTTTATTCTCTTTCCTGGTGATTCTCAAACTTGGTTAAACACAACAATCACAGGAGACACTTATTAAAGAATAGGTTTCTGGTCCTCTGAGAAATTTCTGATCTAGTGGTACCAAGTGAAGCCAAGACACCTGTATTTTTATAAAGCTTTCCTGTGGTTCTGGGAGTCAACCACCTTTGAGCTTGGCTGCTCTTTACAGCCCTAATTCCTTATGGGCATTTTGGTCCCCATATCTAGTTGAGTGCTTGGCACAGAGGAAAGTTCAGTACTATTTGTAGACTGAAGGAGGAAGTAGAGGAATATCCTAAATTCCTTGAGTTCAGCATTGTGTCTCCTACCATGTAAGTAATGATTGAGTAACTGAGTAACTGTTACATTTACATTTACCTTTCCCTATACCTTTTCTCATCTCTGGGGAAGTGGTTACACATTTGCTTAAAATCTGGTGTTCTGGAAAACCTAATGCCTCTTTAATGAGGTGAGGTGGTGGGTATAGCATCCAGGAGCCAATTTTGAATAGTTTCAGGAGTTCACTTATCCTGGCAAACTAGAAGGAAACCAATTCCCACATTTTGCAAGTTTATTTTGCTGTAGTACAGTGAATAATTGTCCTGAGGGGACTAGATGGCATCAGAGAGTATTAATCTTAGATTTTCATTTCCTGTAAAATAACTTTCCACTTATTACATTCAGTGAGAATACTTTGGGTTTCAGGAAATATGCATATTTTATCACAGACAGCCCTAAGTGTGCTCCCAAATGTATCTGAAACTCAGGCATTAGAAGGGCCAGGTGCAAGCAACGAGAAGGGGAGTAGCTCCCAGATGGCGGGGGGCCCTGCACAGGCAGGTCTGATCACGGCTCAGTGCAGTCCAAAGCACGCCATTGTCTGATTTTTAGCTTATTGATCTTCTAGACACCACGCTAAAAATTTTGTTTTTAGCAGGAAAACTTTCAGCATCAAGGTGGCAATAATAGTAATAATACTGAGTGGACTAGCATTTATCAGGTCCTCTGTGACTATGTCCAGGCATTACACTAATTTTTTTTTCACATACACTCTTCAGTTGTTGTTTTATACTAATGAAATCATTAGTATTACCAACGAGAGCATCTCAAGTGAGAGTGGGCTTTGGAATGAAAGTTTGCAGCTCATGGAGGTGAAAAGAAGTTGAAGTGGGCTAGCTCCAGGCATGTTAGTTTCCAGCTGCTCAAGCCACATCACAGTCACAAACCTTTCTCTCTGTTGGTAACTTCGGTGGGGATAAAGATGGCCACCGGAATGCCCTGTCTTTCCAGCAGAAAGGAAGTGTCTGCTAATAGCACCAGGGAAGTCCTCAAGATCATCTTAAGTTTGAACTTCGGCTGTGAAGTTCAGAGATCTTCACAATCACCATGATAATTGTCTAGAAGGAAGCATAGAAATCACTGAAAGCTGCTATGTCCACAATATGGTTTATTACAATGAAATAATACAAACTAAATTAACTTGAAAAAAAGTCCAGGAAAGTTCAAAAAGCAGAGTTGCCAGTTGTGCTTTCGTAGTATAGTGACAGACAACACGAACTTACCACTCTCTGTATCCAGCAACACCATTGACAAAATGCAGAGGTATCACCAACCAGGGATGCTCTCCTGAGCCATAACATCCAGTTCTCATTAGAACTCTGTCCTCGAGATGTGTCAACACCACGTGGCTGCCCTTTAGGCTCTAATCTCTGTGTAGGTCAAGGTGATACCATGCAGACCAAAGCCGCACCGTAAGTCTCATTGTTAGAAAGCCCAGTGTGGCCCAAGGCTCCAGGAAGACAAGACTCTTCTCAAGTAGATCTTTGAGATCAAGTCTCAGGAACCAGAGGAACCAGAGGCAAAAGCCTGACCTGCTTTAGGGTAAAGTTCATTCTTTACTACCTAGTTCCCAACTGTTTCCAAAAAAAAAAAAAGCCCTGGGATGATGGGATGATTTCTGAACCAATTTCTCTGACATGGGGCTGAAATATAGCAGGTGGCTAGTCCTAGGTATGGGGCCAATCAGCTCACCCCACCTCCATAAGCCATGGGCAAAGTAGTGGGAAAATGGGACATTATTCAGGCTGTTTTCGGTGGTAAAAATGAGGATGAAAGTTTGTGTTCATTCAGAAAAGAATACAGAGTAAGTAAAACACAAACGTCTTTTGGTTTGATTTAATAGAATGTCATTAGCAAGTCCACGGGAAAATGAACTAAAGGTGACTTCCTATATGTTGTTCCTAAAGAGATCAGAGTCTCTAAAGTATGGCATGTATGACTTAAAAAAGAGGCAGAATAATAACAAGTGGGTGAGAGGCTCTAGATGTGATTGCTCATGCACATTTCCCAGTAGGAATGAGTTGTCTGTCTCATTTCCCTCGAGCCACATGAAATCCTTCTGGAACAGTGGTTCCCAAACTTGTAATGCATTAGAATCATCTGGGGAGCTTTTACATTCCTAATGGCCAGGTCACACCCCATATCAGTGAAATTAGAATGACTAGGGATGAGATCCCGGCTTCTGTACTTTTTAAATGGCCCTCGGAGATGTCAGCGTACAGCAGTTTGGAAACGACTGTTGCAGGGTATGAAAATAGCACAGGTGCTTCTGGCGACCTAGACACCAGTTGCTAGCACCGCCACACATACCTGACCCCATGAATGCTCCGGGGTCCTAGTTGGAAGAACTGCTCTTAAGAGTCAGCAGGTTGTTGTGCACAGCCTGCATCAAATGTTACTTTTACATTTAGTAGGTGTTGGATCGTGAACAAGCGTCTTAGCCTCTGTAAGAATCTGTGTTCTCATTAGTAATCTCCATCACATGTCACTTCCCTGCCTTAGATGACTGCATTTGTAATGAGAGATTGAAATCTTTCATTGTTATTCTGTTGTGTTTTGTTTGTTTTTGCTTATATACTGTTTACATCATTGTTCATTCTTCTCTCAAGAGTAATTCCCACCAAATTACCATCACCAGGACACCCATGAACCATCACTGTAGTCTCCTATGATCATCTACCCATGTTTGAACCTTCTTTCTGGATGTTTCACATTTACATTTTGCCTGCTAGATTTGTCTTTCTTTTCCTGATCCCTTGTTTGTTGCCCGTATTTCCTCCTATAAGTGAATTGATCTGATATTTTTCTTTCCTTCTGATTTATTTCACTGAGCATAATTCCTTCCAGCTCCATTGCTGTGAACGGCATGAGTTTATTTTTTTTATTGCTGAGTACTATTCCAGTATGTACATACCACATCCTCTTGATCCAGTCATCTGCTTGGGGGCATTTAAGTTGTTTCCATATCTTAGCTATTGTAAATAGTGCTGTAATAAAGATAGGGGTGCAGGTATCCCTTTGAATTAATGTTTTTGTGTTGGGTAGATATGGAGGAGTAGAATTACTGGGTCATATGGTAGCTCCAGTTCTAGCCTGAGGGTCCTCCACACAGCTTTCCATAGTGGTTGGACCATTTTGCATTCCCACCAGCAGTGTAGGAATGTTCGTTTTTCTCCACATCTTCGCCTGCATCTGTTTTTGCCATATTTTTTTTTTTTTAATTTGCACCATTCACTGGTGTGAGGTGGTATTTCACTGATTTGCATTTCCCTGATTATAAATGATGTTGAACAGTTTTTCATGTGCCTGTTGATGTGTTGTTTTTAATGTGTCTGTAGGATAGAAAAGAATCGTATCTCCATTCGTGATGCAAAAGTTTGAAGTGTTTTGGTCATTAAATGTATTTATTCCCTTACATATGGCCCATTCATGCACTCACTTATCCAAGAAAGATTTGTTAAGTATCTATGACAATATTTCCTCAATTCTAAGAAGCACTCACACGTAAAATAACGTCCTGTTATCTATGAATAAGAGAGGAAAAGGGAAAGCCTTGGCCAATTAAATGTGACACACCACCCGTTTCAAGAGGAATTCCTGTTTTATTAATGTTAAAATGAGCAAGGAAACATACATCAGAGAGTCAGTGAGATGTGTCCCCTACAGAACACCAGGTGTTAAGATGAAGAGCTGTGTGAGGTATACCAACTCAGTCATTAGATGCTGGACAGACCAAGATCCACTGATGATCTCAAGCCTCTCTCTCCTATGAAGAGAGTTGGCTCTGGTTTCATTAGGAGAAAATACTTTTCCAAGCTTCTTTTAGATCATTAAATGTCACACACTGATCACTGCTTCACCTCTGAGAAATGCAGTGACCTGTTTAAATGGCCCCCATTTTAAAAGCACTTTTCTTCAAACAGGACCCGTTGTAACTGGCTGTATGTTACCCCACCATGGAAGAGAGTGTGAAAGTGGCTCTCATTATTTCAGCCGCTCACATAAGCCACAATATAGGAAGGCAGGCGGTGGAAAGTTAGAGGGAATTCAGTTTGATGATCACGTGATCTTTCCTCCTCAAACCTCTCCGTTCCACTGAAGATTTTGTGTTATGATCCCAAATGGATCAAAACACAAGTTTTGGGGAAAAAATTCTGAATAGAGCCCTGAGGTCAATTCTATATATGTACTTACACAGATATGACCCATTTCTCTGTTCTTGCATTGAAGTGTATTTGCTCAGAAATATGCCTGTTTTACTATTTTATTTTATGTAAATGGCTAAATATACCAAGTTGGAGGCAAGATGTTTGGAGATATTTGGGGGACACATAACCATCAGTAATTCTGACATATCCCATTGAAATACAATCTTTGTATTTAGTTTGGGGAATTACATTTCTTAGAAAAAAAAATTCGAAGAAAAAAGAGGCAAAAAGAATAGCCACTTCAAATCCAAATGAGCATCATGGTGTGCCATGCTGGGGTGCTGCTCTAGCCCACAAAGCTTTTCTTTTGAAAGTAAGCAATTTAGAGAATGAATCTGCTCTACTGTCTGGTAGCAGGGTGGGTGCCAAAGTTAGATCTTTAAGGAAATAATCTTATTAGTCCCTCTTATTAAGGAAGGCTCTGCAGTGTGTAGACTTTGAACCTGCCTGATAAAAAGTAGGTCTTGTCAAATAGCTCAGAGCTCCTAGTGAAAAGGTTGAACTTTGTTGGTTTAGATCATCCAATCCAAATGCAAACATGTTTCTAAGCTTTTGTTTGCATACTCGGAGAAAAAAAAACTTCCTCATTTTCCCTGACTCGACATTCATTGCATTCCTAGTGGCTCCCAAGGAAATGGCCAAATCCCTGAGGGAGTGGTCCCCACAGAAAGACATAGGTTTCCTGCATCTCCTGGAACACCCAGCTTCACATCATCCTTCTTAGGGTCCTTCTGCTTATGTATCTTATTTTTATTTTCTTTTCACGGGCCCTGATCCTTCAGTTTCCCTGTCATTCCACCTCTGAGCTGACCCCATCTGGAAGTTGTAAAGCTGAAATTTTGACAGCTTTGTCATTTTCAGAGTAGGGAGGGTGGATGTCAAGTTTACAGGATTACTGCTCCCCAGGAATACTTCACTCCATAATCAAGCAGAAGGTCAAGAGAGATAGAGAAAGGAAAAAAACTTTAATTTAATCAAGAAAAGCTGACTTGTGCCACAAAAAAAAAAAAAAAAAAAGCCAGAAAGGAACCATGTCCAACTCAGGGAAAGCCTTGTTGTTGTGTCCAGATGCAACAATCAGCCCCAGCGAGGGGCCGCACTTGTCACAACAACAACAAAAACGCTAATAAAGGAAGCACTCCTTGAAGAACCAGCTTCATTCTTTGCCTCTACCCTGCTATTAAGGACCTTCTCAAATCAGATTAAGGAAAGGTGCTGTAACACATAGCTTGATTAGAGTAATGGAAAGAGAAAAGCAAGCTCTTATCTGGCACCTGCTGCCTGAGCTCCTGAGACGCCTGCTCCTGGGCACCGGCCTGGCATGTAATGCAAGCGGACAGCAGAGCACAGGTAGAAGGAAAGGAAAGCGTGAGACGTACATCCCCAAGAACAGATTTAAGATAAGCCTCCTGCACAGTTTGGCGTGATAGGTCCTGTCAAGAGGACCTAGCTAAAATTCCCAGACACATAAACTGCTTCAGTTGATTTTAATTCTGCAGATCCTATGTGAGACCTTCTATGTGCCAAACACTAGCAAGACATCATGGTTCAGTGATTTCTTGGTTCAGTCTAATATAGGCAGGTGAACATATGTAGATAGGTGAGGGTAGGTGCAATAACCAGACAATAATAGCTTTTTTAAAAAATATTTATTTATGCATACAGAACTGGGGTATAGGCCAGAGGTGCCAGGGCAGTGAGAGGATTCACTAGAGACAGACTGGGGAGTAGAACAGGTTGATTGATGAAGTAGACTGCTGAGGGGAGCAGCAGGCGCGTCAGGAGAGGTCTGCCGCAACATGTGGGTCACCTCCAGGTGAGGATGGAACTCATGCTGAAGTAGCTTTAGCTTCTTAGTGCTGCGCTTTAACCTGCTGTGCCATCGGGGAGGGCCCCAATAATAGTTTTTGTTTTGTTGTTTTTTAATTACTGAGCACCTACTATGTGATAGTCACTCTTCCCAGTGCTTTGCAAAAAACACAGCTTGTGAAGTTTAGCCTGTCAGGCCTGGAGCACAAAGGACACGAAGTGCCCTGACTGGAGATATATGGCTGGGTCTTGAAGGACATTGAGGAATTACTTCCTGTGATTAAGAGATAAGGGGCCAGAAGAAACACCTTACCGAATAGGGAAAACCTGATATATAAATGCACAAAGTATGCATGTGATGGCTCATCCAAGCAGTGTGGGTTTGTGGCATAAAGCCAAAGATGGCTGTTGCAAAAGGAGCTGATGATCAGGGACTGAACTAAAACATGATCCTTCTAGATGATGGTGCCATGGGAGAAATTTTCAGGGTAATGTTCATATTTCATCTCAGAAAGCTCAGTCTGTGGCTCAGAACCACTGTTGTTCGTGTTGTATGGATAGCAGTGCAAGTTCCCCTCATCGACCTCCCTCAAGAACCACCTGCCCCAACGCCCAGCACTGACCTGGCAGAGGTGACCAGGTGGAATGTTGAGAGACCCAGGCATCCTGGCATTTTATATGTAGGCAAGAAATGGAAGGAATGAAAATTTTGATTTTTTCTTTGTGGGTGACTACTGCCCATAGAAACTGAATGAATCTGTATCAAATCTAGTGCTCTGGAGTTTCTTAGAAATTGTCCTTTGTCTCAGAGGCAACCCAAGTGCCCCAATAAGTATCTGGGTCTGTGAAAAGAGACCTGGTACTCAGATCCTCATCGCCTTTTACACCACTTGTGTCTGCGGGCTTCTGTGTCTCACATTTACAGGTGAAAGAAGGTCACCTCTCTGGGCAATGCCTAGATCACTGACATAACTAAGGGGCCAGAAGAGAAGTGCTTGGAGAGTGAGTGGTGCGTCAGCATCACAGGCCCCTAAGAAAAGCTAAGCCATGGGAGATAGGATGATAAACCACAAGGCCCCAGAGCCAAAAGGTTTATTTATTTCTTCTCTCCTTTACCATTTCATGGCAGGTTAAACTCACCTTCATGCTTTTGAGAGGTAGTTGCTGGGAACAGGCAGGCCAGCATCTAGTACTGGAAAGTGTCCGAGTTTCCTGGTACCCCCCACTGTAGGGCTTAAATAAGCCTCCCCATGCTGAGAAGGACTGTGTGTGTTCCTGTAAATGGGATGGGGCAATGGAAGATTGTGTGAGACTCTGAAACCTGCCCAGTAATGGAGGGAAAGAGATGAAACTACCCAGCTTCGTGACTGGTGGGCCTTCAGAGGCTGGAGGACCATCATGTGGTATAGCCCAGGGTTTAGAAAGAGCACTTCACTGGAGACGCCCACACCAGTTGTCCATGCACACACACACACAGGAGTGAGCTGTGGAGTCACTCAGCTATGGCGGAGCAAGCATTGGCACGTTGGAGGAGCCGGCAGAACACTGTTGACAACTGAGATTTGGCTTCTGAGCTTCCAACTAGGCAACGTTTTCTCTCTCATCTCCAACCCCCTGCAGTGTCATGGTGAAAAACAAACCTGCCACTGGCAAGAAGCCAGGAATCAAGGTCTCCACCTCACTGGCCCAGCCTGAGGCCAAACAGTGGCCATCCCATCCACCCCTCTCCATGTACGCCACCCCCACGGTGTCTCAGAGCCAAGGCTTTGCCTTCCTCAGGCATCTCAGACGAGTGGAACCTTTGTCAGTTCTGACTACGAACTGGCTTTCTCAAATGGGAAGATGATGAATTTTTAAATTCTTGAACCTGTGCTGTAATAATCTCTCCACCATCCTCCACACGATGATGCAGGGCTGCAAAAGATGTGTTTTCTTACAGCTCAGGGAACGTGAAATATTGATAGGCGAAGGGAATGTGGCTGTGGGCTTGGAGTTCAGCTCCAGTGGAAGGAGCTGTTCTTATCCAAGTTTCTCATTTTCCACTTTTGTCTTCTGACACTTAGGGCAGGAAGAAAGCCCAGATCTGGGATACCCAAGGCTTGTTCAAAGAGAACTCTTAGAAAGCTGTACAGTGAAAGCTGTCTAAAAGGTCTTTATCAGTCTCCAGGGACCAGTTACTAATGCAGCTAATACACATTTCATCTATACAGATGATTTTTCTTTTGTCCCCAAGGGAAGCTCTACAAACACTGTGGATTTACATGGTGCCAAGTCCAAGTAGCCTGTTGGAAAATAAATAACATTTTAACACATTCAAGCATCAGTCCCCAGGATGAAAAGTCACATGGACCACTTGGCAGTTTTCTATCTGGGCTGTAGGACTCATCAGAACTTCAATTTTAGAGCATTTCTTTTCCTGGTGATATTTCACCTTTAGGCACTGTCTTCTGCAAAGGAAGAGGCACAAGAGCAGAGACTCAGCTGAATCAAAAAGAAAAGAATAAAATCTCATGTGGGACAGTATTCTAAACACATATTTGAGTGAAGTGTGGGTACCGCTGTGTATGATATACAGTGGCCACAGGAGGTAAACAGCTGAGTATTTTCCTTACATTTGTATATTTAGCAATTGTAATGTACTGGAAATCGTGTACATACACACCACATATAGTTCCATCCATAGATAGGTAGCACTTCTAAGCTATGATTTCATGGATATTATCAGCTAAATGAGATTAACATTGGAAACAGTCAATCTGAAAAAAAAAATTAAAAGAAAGACTTGAGGAGATGGTGGGATGACAGCTGCAGCATCCTCAGCAGAGAACTAGGTAGATCAGAGGTACAGAGGGTGGTTGGAAAATGTCCAACACTGAGAAATGCTAACCAGGGTTATTTCCATCCATTACTGGTGGCAGTACCAGCTCTGTCCTTCCCTGACTGGTGGTATGAATGCATCTGCATTGCCCCCCAGAGCTCCAGACCAAACTGAATCCCTTTGGCTCAACTGGATTTGAATCACAATTACCTGTTGTCTGAAGTCTCATTTTCTTTGTGGTTTTAAGCAGAAAATTGCACATTCACAGTGCAATCCAACATGTCACATCAATCCTTTTCACAATGAAAGAACGTAGGACGGGATCCTGCTGGTCACTCAGTAGACACCCATTTCAGAGAGGGAGTCCTTCAAAGGAGCAGGTTCTCCCTTGTATTCTCAGAGCAGGTTCTCCCTTGTGTTCTCAAGGGGAGGCTTTGTAACTGTCCAGTAACAGAACTGAGCCCAGAATGGAAAGATAGTGATAGGTGCTGGGTCCTCCGTACATGCCAAGCATCGTGCTTACAACTAACGTTCAGGTGAGAAAGGTGAACTAGGTGCTATTATTCTCCCCAGTGTATTTATGAGGAAGCTAAAATTAGAGACATATCTAGGTAGGAGATTCAAATCCAGTTGTGTCTGATCAAAAGGCTGGGCTTTCCTTCTCAACTCAAATAAGGTATGAGGACTTTGGAGGGATGGCTATTCTACAGCTATAGTTCAGTGCACATATGGAGATCTGACAAAGCCTTCTTTATGATAGTGTGCAGATGTCATCCTCCTCCATGGCAAGAAAAAAAAATCACAAAATAAGAATGCATTGACCATGACTGTTTCTAGGAATGGCAAAGGGTGGGAGAGAAGGGGGATGCTTGGTGAGAGAGATTTAAAGAAAACAGCAACTCCATATCAATGAGAGGGATATATGCACGGAACTCTGTAGTGAGCCATAATGATATTAGGAAAATCTCTTATCCATGATTTCTTTCTCATTTATATTATAAGGGATTTGGACTAACTGACCATGCAAGTCCTATTAATTAAAGTGAATCCACATTAGGGTAAGCATTTCCTTTAATTCCACCTTTGAACATATTATATCTCAGAAGGAGTTGGCTTGCAGGAGGATGGCTGCTGAAACACTGGGAAGACTTCATCCTCACTTGTGACTCACTGGAAGTAAGGAAAGGACAGGCGCGCCACACCATCATAAAGAATGGGTTAGCCAGGAAGGGTTAGTGAGGATATCACGCTGGTGCTTGGAGAGAGGTGTTATAGGGAACTTGAGGCCACTTTCTACCTATCCTGAGCTGTCTCTATGGACTCTGTAGCAGAGGTCCTGCTGCCTTTTGGTCCAACCATAACTTGGAAGGTTGTAGAAATCAGTCTAGCTTTGCAGTCTGTTTCTATGGACATGCAACTGCGCCTTCTTTCTACTTAGAGTTTAACTTCAGGGAATAAGATGACTGCTTTTCTTTTGCTTCATTTAAGAGAGTTGTTCGGATAAGGGTTATTTGGTTTCTCAATCTTTTCTGCCACTTTAACTTCTTAAGCTACCAATTTAAAGATAGCCTTCAACAATTGTCCTGCCCTTATAGAAAAGAAGGAGGTACCACCAAGCAGTTTTCTTGTATTTTTCTGGAAGACAAAGGAGTTTCACATTCTCATGCCAACCAGTTCATCTTGGCACTTGGAACTGAGACTGAGCTTCCATATAGGAAAAAGCCCTAGAATTTAAAGACCACCAAAGTATCTGCACATTATGTGCAAAGACAGACAGGCCTATATTGTTGGAAGACCATCCTTCTGGCTCCACACAGTTGTAAAAGTACAAACGGCCCAGCCTACATGAGCGACCCTTGAGAATATTTATATACCTGGGAAGGGAAGAGATGTTGAACTGAATGCTGCTAATTTAGTCTGTACCATGGAGGGAAAAATAAGGGAAATGTTAACTTAATGAAGCAAAATCATGACTTGTATTAGAAAGCAATTAGCTGTGATCTCAACAGTGAATAAAGCAGGGCCATGT
Organism: Condylura cristata; assembly: GCF_000260355.1. Lineage (NCBI taxonomy): Eukaryota > Metazoa > Chordata > Mammalia > Eulipotyphla > Talpidae > Condylura > Condylura cristata. The sequence goes on along the minus strand of NW_004567127.1, from coordinate 22,476,606 downwards.
TACAACTTGATTTGGCGGGTGTGTTTCAGAGGGACTCATAATTCTTGTTTCAACTGGAGAAATAGCTTCAGCGAATGATGCAACAGACAGCATTTTTGTTCAGGTGGTTTGACAAGGAGCAAAAAATGGAGTCATTTAAAACTCTAATTGAGAAGGATCTTGATGTCCTTGCAGGCCAGATACTAATAGGGATCGAGTCACAAGGCGTATGTACTGTCCTAAGCAGTGAAAGGTTATAGGACCTATTTTTTTTTTTTTTTGAAGATTCATAATTTGAATAGCCCATAAGCAGAAGTGTAGTTAGTACTCAAAAAACCTGCATGTTCAAAATGCTCTGTGTTTATGTTGAAGAGAATGCAATTAACTATATTGACTTTTTTAATCAGAAAAGAGGTCTTTGTATAAAACCTGTGTTTTCAAAGAATAACAATAATAGCATATGCATGTTACTATCCAATTAAAATGTGCCCTTCATAGATATGAAGGCTGAAGTATAATAAGTCCTCACTTAATATCAATATGGTCTTGAAAATGGCAACTTTAAGCCAAAGGACCTATAGTGAGAGCAGGTGCTTGGGTAAATCCATTCACTCAACATCTACAGGAACTGCTGTTTTCTTCATCAATGTTTTAACAAAATGATGTTATTTGGGGATCCACTCTATTGCTTTTCTTGTTGGAACCTTTCTATCAAAACTCTCAGGTAGTAAAATAGCTTCACAAACACTGTGGAACCTCATTCATGGAGAACCTTAAAATCACAATTTAAAGCAGTCACTGTCTGAAAAAAAGTGTAAGTTCAGCATGAAATTCAGCACTGGTCCTGCACACACATCATCAAAGCAGAGAGACCAGACTGAATCCAAACCGATTTAGTGGACAGCGAAGTAAAATTTGGCTAAAAGTTCCACTGGTTTGTCCTTTAGCCTGTGGGGAATGGAAGGAGCATTTAACTACAAGTGAAGAGTTCAGCTTGTATAAGGGATGTGAAATTGAAGGAGCCCCTTAGTCTTTCCAGCCCCCTGCCCTCTTCTGTAAAATGATGTCTTTGTATCCAAACAAGGTTCTCAACCTCTGTTCCTTGTAGTTTGGGGGAAGGATGTTGATACCGAGGTGGAAGATTAGAGGGTGGGACTTGAGCCACTTTTTCTCCCATCACAAGTCCAGTAGTCTGGTGTGAGATATCAAAATCCTGATACAGTTTTAGTTTATGGTTGAATAAACAGAAAGCTATTCACTTGATTTAAAAAAAAAAAAATGTTAGAACCCCGTTTTACAAAAACATTTCATGGTCTTCCTTGTAATATTTTGAATTTTTATACTCTGTTTTCTATAGATATCTCTGTCAAGGGGCAGCTCATCTGAACAAGTTTATTGAAGGCAAATGCTAGTGATGACTCCAGCACTTTGCACACAGATTGTTAATAATGATCTGATTGTTTGGGGAGCACTTAGAGATGGGGCTCTGGCATCTGTGAGCCAGGAGGTATCAGTTTTATGCCACTTAACTGACGACCTGGTGAAAATTCATCAGAGCTAATGTTTTTTATGAGCACACAATTGCTAGGCACTAAGCTGAGTATATTCCTCACAGAAACCTCAGAATCCTGGAAGTGACAGACCTTGTCCGCCATGCTTTCAGTCAAGGCGAGGAGGCTGAAGGGTGGGGTGGGCAATGGCTTCTCCAAGGCCACAGGTTAGCAAATGACAGCCAGACCCGAAGGACTTTCCTCTGTCCATCCCAGCTGCAAAGGACAGACAGCAAAGGCGTGTCCAGAGGGTCCTTGCCAAGACTTAGCCTGCCCAGCCCCAAGTTGATTCTTGCCAAGTTTATTAATAGAATAAATAATACTCCTGAATCATCTTGCACACAGAGAATCATCTCTGTGCTCTCAAGTTAGAGACTTAGGGGAGCTACTTGCCACTGAGGGCATAGCTGTGCCCACATGGGAACAAGACCCCCTATGGGTCAGAGTCCCCTCAACCCTGTCTGGTTGAGGGAGCCAATACTCCACCTGGAAGGCAGTTCCCAGGACAGCTTTGATGCACTTTTCCATCCATCAGTTCTGGGTTCCTGGGTGTTTGCATCATTGCGTGGTGTGCAAGTGTGCGCTCTATAGTGCCACCTTTTATGTGTCTGTTACTGAGGAAAGCTCTGCTCCTTCATGCACTGAAGCAACCTGCCTCCCCCCATCGCCCTGCTCTTTTGTGCTTTGGAGAGTAGGTCTGCCCTCTCCAGGCTCTCTTCCACTGACCTACTCTGAGTTCTCTTTCCTTGTTTCCATCCAGACAACAATTCTCTACCCAAGATCTCTTGAGTTGGGAGGAATAAGTCAAGGGAAGTGACAGCCACTTAAAAAATAAAACTGTGGGGCTCTCCCTGGTGGTGCAGTGGGTTGGAGCACTGCACTGCAAAGCTAAGACTACCTGTGGCGGCTTCAGTGCAAGTTCGATCCCTGCCCCGGAGGTGACCCACAAGGCGCGGCAGACCTCTCCTGACCCGCCCGCTGCTCCCCTCAGTAGTGTACTTTGTCCATCTGCCTGCTCTGTTCTCCACTCTGTTTCTAGTGAATCCTTTTGCCAACCCTACACCTCTGGCTGTACCCCATTTCTATATGCATAAATAAATAAATATTTAAAAATAAATAAATAAAACCGTGAAAACAGAGGAACGTGTGTTTAAAGGAAGCCTTTGTGGAGAGGCCGGTTGCACTTTACTCCTTGTGTTTTGGATGACACTGTTGACTGTCCCCAAGCTGACCTCTTGCCTAGATAATCTGACCTAAAACTGAGGCCCCGCCAAAGGCTGTTGTACTAAGGGTGCCTGGGGCTCCCACACTGTGACATGTCGTCTGCCTGCCAAGCGGGACTTTCTCGCTGTACCCTAGCAAATCCACAACTTCCCACCACTCTTGCAGAGGTGCAAGTTCCGGCCACTGGCCCTCTGGCTGTGCCAGTGCGCTCCTTTCCGCCTGCAGTGGGTGCACCAGCCCACAGTGTGTGGAGCTGTTGACAAGAAGGAAAATGGTGGACTGAACTGGGAGAATGGCTCCTCTTGCTGAGCGGGGGGCTTGGGGGACGGAACCACGGCTCTCCTTGGCTAAATCTGTGGTCTTCCCGTCTAGGGCTGTGACTCAGATGGGCCACAGAGGAGCATTTGTTGGGTGAGCGGGATTTCTTGTCATCCACTTCGGAAGGTTAGTCATGTTGCCAAATGCTCCTTGCATCCCTTAACAGCCTATTCTAAATCAATCTTCCATGAATTCATCAAAATGGTTTTTTATAGCACCTCCACACTGCTGCCGCGATGTCAGCACCCCCAACGCAGACAGGACATAGAGCGCCTTTCCCAGACTGTTACCCAAACTTTCCTGGCACGTCTTCTGCCCACTCTAGGGACAGGCTCCTTTTCCCTCAGCACTTCTGCCTCTGTGGCCCTATTGCGATGCTCTCTTGGCTCCTAAGAGATGAGTTGGGACATGCCTCAAAGTGCTTTTGTTTCCTGTGAAAGAGGTTGAATCTGGGAAGGGGGAGGGGAAGGGAATATATGTGGGAACGGTTTAATTGTATCCATGAGGATTCTTAGTAATCAGGATGCCAGTGTGTGTTTTCCAGAGCCTAGAGCTGACATAAATAATGTAGTGCACCTCGTTCTGTGCAGGCTTGCTAAGGAATGCTGATGGAGAAAAAGCCAAACTGGGATCTGAGGCTCCCGGCTCCCGGCACAGCCTTTAAAATCCTTTTATTGAGTAGTAGTTTTGAAACTGCAGCCAGGACCTTGGCGGGCTGTGTGTGCCAGGGGAAGCCGGCAGGAGGAACTCTGGAAGAAGCTGCCTCATTTGGTTTGGGGAGAATGCGAAGCGGGTAGAGCCACACGGCTCCCACTAATGATTGGTTCACTCCATAGTGTGTTCCTAACCTCAGAAGGAATAGGACAGTTCTGCCAAGGCCCTGAAAGCCGGGTAAGTGTGCAGCTGTTGCTAACAAGATATGACTGGCCCCTCACACCCAGTTAAAAGCATCTTGCTAGCCTTTTAGAGCCTCTTGCCTTAATGGCCAGAGCCATATTAGTTTGGGGGGACAGCTAGCCCCAAATGAAGTCCTGTAACTTAAGCTCATTTACAGGGAAAGATGCACTGGGGAGGCACCGGGAGAAGAAGAGGGACCACAAACGCCACAGTTCATTCTCAGGAAGAAAACAAATGTGTCCTTCCTGGGGTTTTTACAGGAGGTCTGCCAAGCCAGATATCCAATTGAAACATCTTCCAGATTTTGATTTAAAGGGTAACTTAAGCCTTGTCTTGGCCACAGTGGACAGAAACGAAGGAAAAGATTGGGGGGTGGGGAAGAGTTTAGGGGGATGGACTAGAGGGATGTGAGAAATAATTGTTGTTGTTAATGTTCAGGGATCTGGGCGCACGAAAGGACAGTGATCCGGTGTTTAGACGCTGGGGGTTTGGAGAAGGACCTCAGGGAACATCTGTTGTTTCTTTTTCCTTTTGATTAAGGCAGTTGGGGTCTAGAAAAGAAGATTAAAGCAGGATCCGTTTAATTTATTTAGTTTGCCTCACAGACATGAAGCTTCAGAATGGTAAGTGTCAATTACATTCCTACCTGTTTGGGTAACTAGCTGGGAGAGGGTTAGGGCTTGGGGAGGGCTAAGCAAAGATCTTCTACCAGATCGAGGGTGCTCCGCAGTTTGTGCCCAGTGACAGAAACTGGCATGTTGACTCAGAAACAACTTAGGCAACCAGTTTGGTTGGACTGGCAGAGGCTGCTGAGATTTGCTGTGTACAGGGTGGTTCTCTCTGTGAGTGCTGCTTTGACAAGTGTGGGACTTCATTTGGAAACCAGCTGAACCCCACTTCAGTTCACAAGAAAAATGTGAGAACAGGTGATCCCACCTGATATAAGCCTTTTTCTTAAGTTACTGCATAGGTGTTTTGTCTTTTCTCTATTTGAAAAGTAGTATCCACGTGTGTTCTATAAAATCATGTTTGGGAATTTTGTTTGGGGTGTGGACATACGGGTGTATCACTAAGGACCTTAAAAGCGAATGGATTTGATGGAAAAGGAGACTTTTTGTGTGTGTCTGAATATCAAGCAGCCTGTCTCAAACCAGGCCTAGAGTTGTCGATCTAACTCAGTGGTTCCCCAACTGGAGCTCACCCCCTCTCATACCTGCAGACTCCTCTCTGCTAATGCAGGTTCCTCCTCACATCAGCGTTGTTTCATCTTGTCATCTTCTCTTCGTGGATGAAAACACAGGAGGGAAAGTGGTGAATATCTTTAGTCTGGGGGACCCCTCATGTAGTTTGCTAGGACGCCGCCATTCTTGGGTGCAGCTTGCCCATCTGTGAAATGGGTCAGACCAGTACAAAAACCTGTCCTTCCTTCTGCAACCCTCTCCACTAAGGCTGTGATATTTGAAGGGGAAAAATTGCAGTAGAGAATTAGCGCAGGGTGTCTGTGTGCTGTTCTCTGCAAGGTTGAATTTAGAAATGTTTGAAGTGCCCCAAAAGTATGTAGCTTGTTGGTTTTTATTTATAAGCACATTAGGGAAAAGTAGATTTTAACTGTGGAGAGAAATACAATACTTCTAATAAACAGAACTCAGTTTTTATAACCTACCACCTGACCTGAAGGAATGTGAGGAATTGATGGGAGGCTGTGGTTCTCGGGTGCAAAGTCATGGCTTCATGTTTAATTTAACAAAACATTAAACATTTCATGTTTAATTTAATGAAACATTAGAGCACTAGGATTTGTCACCTTCATGACAGAATGTCAGAACGGTGGGATAGTTTCAGAATGTATGTTCTTTCCGCAGAACTCACATATGACACTGGAAATGTCTCACGGCCAAAGACCTGCACTATTTTCTAGGGGTCTTTTTTCCCCCTCTGATAAAAAGAAGAAAGAGCAGAAAAAGCAAGTCAAACAACAAAAACAACACATTAGGCATGCACTACTAGTCTAGCTAATTTTAGGGGGGCTATTAGCAAGCATTTAGCCAAATCTATTAACATTTAGCATCAGCACAAATGCAATTGCATTTCTACTTTTTGTGCACTGACAAAGTGAGCACAGGGGTCTTCAGGACAAGACCAGAGCCGCTGGAACCATTTGTTAGGTGGACAAATTTGTATTAAACCCATTTGGATTGTCCTAATGAAATGTTTAGGAGGGTGGGCTGAATATTCAGGAAAATTTTAAGAGTATCGGTGATTAAGATTGCTACCAATGAGAGAGAAGAAACCTTTTAAACTGCATCGCTTGCCAGAATTTTTTCTTAGTCTGGAAATCGTGGTAGGAGGTTGATAATGCTACTTTGCCCTTGGCTGTGGATGGAAAATTTCCCTTTTTGTATTTCAGAGTGCCGAGATACAGAAATGCCCTCTCTGTCCATATCTGGTGGGGCTCAGTTTTCATCTGGTGCTTAGAATGTTTAATACTTGTCAGTGGTAAATAAGACTATGCTTGAGCAATGAGGTGATTACCAACTGATGAAACATCAACACATCGGCATGTGTGCATGTGTTTTTATGCATGTGTACATATACGCACCCAGTAGTATCAGCACACAAGAGCTGCCTAAATTATGCCTTCATTCGCTTACATGATCGATCTCTTACACCATTTAGAGAATGTCGTATAAAACACCGAGATACCCTGATGCAAGTGCATCAGGCTTTTGCTCTGTGATGGCAGGAGAGTGACCACCTCTCCACATTATTATATACTCAGCCTGAATGTGCAGCTTCCTTGTGTGCCTTGAAGTGGCTGAGACCAGATGCTTCCGAGAGAGATGTCATATTAATGCAATTCAGAGGAGCATATGGCAAGAGAAAAATCATTATGACAGTTACTGACCTGAAGAGCAAGTAGCTTTTTTAACCTTTAAAAAAATTGGTTTAACCCCATCCTGAGTAACAGCAAACACTTTGTTTAGTGAAGTAATTTTTTAACTGTCATATAGGTTGCTTTCTAGAAAGAGGTATAAGAGAGTGGTCTAGACTTCATGCATGGGAATGCTGTTTCCTTTGGTGGGCGAGACACTTAAGGGAGCCTTCTGAATCCCCAGGTAATGATAGGGTGGCTGTTTATTCCCTGCTTTCTCCCCTCCCTGGGTCTCTGGATTCCACTTCTCTGTGTGAAAATTTCTGCTTACCTCAGACTCAGGGATGGATTTGCTGGCTTCTCCCCCTCACCAGGGAGGACCCAACAGAGCTCACCTCAGCTGCTGTCTCTGGAAGCCAGAGATGTTCTCAGCATCCCTGCATAATCCTTGCTGCTGTTGGGACCCCTCAGTGACTTCTGGCCTGACCCAGGGTGGCTCAGAGGTGGCCCAGCTTAATGAGGGATTTTCCCTATTTCAAAAAAGGCCTCTTAAGCCCATCCTTTGCACTGAGGAATTGCAGCCCCTGCCTAGAGAGTGCCTATTGGTTGGGGAGGCTTTTGACAAAAATGCTGGGAAGCACCATGTTTAGAGGAACTAAGGAAGGAACATCTTGCCACAGCCATGGATACCAGCATCTCCTCAGAGAGATCAGGAAAAGTGTCCTAGAGGTTGTTGGTCCAGAGCAGTCACCTTGAAGCCCCCCCCCCCCCCGGAAGATACGGGGAGGCCCCTCCAGACCCAGGAAACAGCAAACTCTTGACTAATCAGTAACTCACGGCTGAGTCAGGGAGACTGGTCATAGAGCATGGGGAAGATGGGGGATTGTGCAGCTCTCCAACCCAGCCACTGCACCCCCATCTCAGATATCTGGTTACCTCAGATATCTGGAGTAACCAGTCAGCACTCAACAGTAAATCAGATGTGTGCTCCTGAGCTGCAATTTCCATGTCTAATTCATCTTTAAAATAATTGTGTGGGCTGCATCTGTGGACTGAACTATGTAGGTGAATCCGTATCGCCTCAGCCCGGGGCTACTGATTGACAACTTCTGCGGACAGACTGCAGAGCAAGCTCGCCTGAAGTCTCTGAAGTTTTCAAGAGGAGCTTGAAAAGAATTTAAACGAAGTAGTGAATTTAGGAAAAATTTTTTCCAAGATTCTCCAATTTTCAAGTATTCCTACTTAAAGGTATGGTTGGTGCGAGAAAGGAGGTTGAATATGTGTTTCTGTTGGCCTCTGGATTCATGGTTAGATGTGTATGTACCTCAGCTCTTACATATATGCACACATAGATGCCTGTGCACACATGTGTCGTGGTGGGTGTGTTCATGCTCTATTTATACACATACACGTGTACATGCACACACATGTCATGTAGGCAAAGCTTCCAGAGATGGAACCAGAAATGCAAGTTGAAATGCCAGTGCCGTAAAAAGACATGTGATTAGACTGTGAGGACTAAATGGACCTTGTTGCTTAGCACTTGAAGTACACAGCTTGGGCTTTTTGTTCTTTTTTTTAATGCTTTAGTTTTTTCACCCATAATTTAATTTTGCACCCCCCGGTAGTGGCGGGTCTGCTCCGCCTTCTGTGAGGAAGCCCTGGCAAGTCCTGTCTGTGTCGTTGAGCACACAGTTCAGAGCTCACTTGGTTGGGGTGTGGAAGAGAGGCTGTGTGTGGTGGTCTTTTAGGCCTTGATGCCTGCTCATCTAGCTCAGCCCAGGGGGCTGCTGCTACTGTGGTCAGATCTTGGGCCTGGGTGCAGGAGAGTATGGCGGGAAGGTTCCCATTTATCATCCTTGTGAGTTAAATGCTGGTGGTAGGAAGTCTGGGATCAGGCTTGGCCATTCTGATGCTTTTGAGTAAGTGCTGGGCATTAGTAATTGTCAAGGTGGCTGAGGACTGAGCTTTCAGTGCCTGAATTGATTGGTCTGAAGCCTGAACATAAGACTCTCAATTCTGTGCAAAAAAAAAAAAAGTTCATAGTGCTAAAAGGAAAGAAAAATCGTGGCCAAGATATGAGTTCAAACCCCAATTCTACAAACCAGCCAGGACTTGTGCACGTTCCTGGATCATGCTCACATGTACTTCCCAGTGCACCCACTCCCACTAGCTGTCCAGTGCGTGGGCTCTCACATCCTGTGCCTGTACCTGTCTATTCCATGCTGGCCCGATGTGGGATCCAGAACTTTCCCCTGGTATGTGCAAAACACAAATCACCAGCTAGCCAGCAAAATTGTCCAACAGGCCTCTGTGCAGAGTGAAATTTGGGAGAAAGGAAGCATTTAAATGAAACACACAAAACACCCCTTCTTCAACCCTCCCTGTAGCTGAGAGAGCAAAGTCAGTAAAGATTTGCCCACGTGGGGCTCCAGCTCCTGGCCAAGTTCACAGCTGTATTTCTCCCTTTCTGGCTGTCCAGACACTCAAGTGTGTGTCTCTCTGTTTATGCAGAGTTCAGCTCCTCCATTCTGCCTCCACAGCCAGTACCCTCATCAGCAGCTTGGCCGAGGGAAGCCAGTCTCTTCTGGGCTGAGCCTTTCTGCTTTCCCTGATAGTCTTGGGCAGAGGAAGACCCTAGCACAGCGGCCAGTTGCCCAACAGATGGGAATAACACCATTTCCTACCGCCAAACTCATGCCATTAAGAAGAAAAAGGTTTGGTTTGGTTTTTGATGAGTTTTCTGATGTCTGATGTGGCTTTCCATATCTCCTCGTAGTTTTCCATTCATTCGAGTTCCTTCCCACTGGGATGATTCCTTGATTGACTGATGGATGGACTGCAGAGGCAGTGTGGTCCATGCTAACAGCACACCACTCACTAGCTGTGTGACTCTGAGTGAGTTCCTTAGGCTTCAGGAAAATGGTAATGCTGGTACTTCCTGAGAGGCTTGTTAGGTGATTCAATGAGATTATGCCTGCAAGGGTCTTATGAAGTACACATCACATGCCAGCTTTCTTTTCTTGATCATGATTTCATTTTGATGTAAATTTCATGATAGGATTTTTCTTCAGTTTCCAAAGTAATTGCAAGTTAATTTGGGAGCATACAGGGATTCTGACACGGTCTAGTCACTCACTCCTCTATGAGGAAATGAGCACCACTTGCTCACCATTCTCAGTCTTTAAGACAAAAGCAGGCAGGCCGATGCTTCCTCCAGGCAGGCTGCCGGATTGGATTGGTGTGTTTTTCTCCATAGACACTTTACTCCCTGCTCTTTCAGCTAACAAACTCAAGGTGCTTCAGAATAGTTAACAGCACAACCTTTTTCCCCCCCTAAGTTGAATGTTCCAAGGAACACACGCACTCAGAATTATCTTATTCATCTTCAGTGGGATACAGTCCAGTTGTTCACTCTTGATTTGAGTCCTCCAAGGTGAGGCTAGTGGGGGAGGAGGAATGTGGTGGTGGTAAGGAATGAACAATTATTGTAAGGAAATTTTAATCAACAGTTTCAATAACATTATTGAATGAAAAAGTTACTAGCTACTAGTTAGACCTTGGCTTAGCTGGTACACTGGCAAATCAGTCATTCTGTGGTGATTAACATCTATTCAGAACAGAGATTGTGTTATGGGTACTAAATTATCATAGGAATTAATGTCGTCTTTTTAAAAGGGCTTAAAATATGTTAATAAATACAGTATTCCAGCACCTGCAGCTCAAGGAACCAAAGTCATTAAAGATGGATATAATTATATTTATTATTGCAAGGATGGGGGGGCAGTTTAATGAGCTTGAATGAAACAGAGGTTCTTTATTTAAAACTTCACACCTAAAGAAACTGTTCCCTTTGAGAATGTATTACTTAAGAATCACTGAATGAGAGGACCACATAAAATAAATCAAAGACAGTCATTTTTCTAATGGCTAGATAATGAACATCAGAGATTCACTGGGGCATTTCAGAACTCTGTTCCTCCCATTAAACTCAACTGGGGCCCACTGAGGTGGCTCCTTTCCCAGCCTCAGTTTCCACCACCCTCCCACACATGTTCCATCCAAGAACCATCCCATTCTTGCAGTTTCTCAAACGCCATGCTCTTTCACACCGCAGGACCTTATTAGCACATGCCTTTTTACTTCTGCCCAATATTTATTTTCATTAGCACATTGCCTGGTTTTGACCTAAACAAATTTTAAGTGTCATCCTGATGGACAAGGTCCCTTTGACATCCCCACTTCACAGAGGAGAAAATGAGTCAGAGGGGACAGTGCCTTGCCCTCGTCCTTACTGGCATGAGATTTTCCCTTCCCCCACGAAGGGGGGATGTGTGACATTTGCTAGAAGTGGGCCTTCACCAGCTCAACTGTAATGGGGGACGCTCATGGCTAAGTAGAAGACCAGTAAGACTATCAGGGGCCAGAGACTCCACTCCAGGTCTCTCAGCATCTAGAGAGAAGCAGCTGGAATGGTTTCAGTTAGCCTCTCCTATTCCTTAGATTTTTATCTCAGAAGCTGCCCTTGACACCTTTATCCAGAGTCCCATTTATCTCTACCCACTCCCCATTCATCTCTCTCAGGATTCACTTTATTCTTTGCAGTATACATTAGCACAATTTAAAATGATAAGTGATAAAAAATAGGGCATGTGTATTTTTGACTGTCATTTCCCTTCTCTGGAATTACTATCATGTCCATGAAGACAGCAATTGGGTTTTATGTTTGTTTGTTTTAATAGGCTACCTCCCCAGCCCGATTAAAGTAACTGACATTTAATAAATGCCGAATAAATATTTGCTTAATGAGTCCTTGGACTCAAATGTTCACCATTTGCTGTCTGTAGCTGGAATAGTTGATACTTAGGATATATTTCATCTATCTGTCTATCCAGAGAGATGAATAATATATGAAAAAACACATATGTGTGACATACCTATTTCAAATTTTCAAAAAGTATAATTTTCTTATTGTGATTAAATATTTTCTTAGTTGATAGGAGTTTGAAAAGCATTGATTATAACCATATGTATGTCACGTCTGGGTCCTTGTTCGTAAAAGGTTAGGCATTGGTGATCAGGGTGTAACTCCTCTTAGACAGGTAAGGAATCAGAGAACCTGAGAGGTGAAGCCACCAATCAAGGCAAAGAGCTGGTTAAAATAAAGCAGGGTTCAAGAACCAGCGCAGTGCCAGCGGCTCCTGGGCCGATGCTGTTCACTCAGCCTTGCCTGCAGCCACCAGAGCTGCGAGCATCAAGAGAAAGGCCTTGGAAGCAGAAGAGATTTTTCCAGACTGATTTGCAGCTGCTAAGAATGTTGCGCTTGGCAGGTCAGGAGCCTTAGATGGAAGCTCTCTTATTTTCTTAAATCTTGGGGGTGTCTGAGGTGAAAATTAACTGTCTGCCTCTCCTCGTGGTGGAATGCATTTGAAATGCTACTTCCTGTTATGAGGTGGAAGGAGAAAAATAAACAAACACTCATCCTGTGGAATTAAAAATGGTGGTCCCCGAGGTGCTCCCCAGTCTGTATTGAGACACCAGCTGTGGAGAAGTCAGTGCCTCTTTGTCCTGGTTCGCCAGTTTGTGCAAGAGATGTCCTGCCTTCTGTACCTCCACTGAGAGAATCAGAGTGATTCTCCGCCACTGAGAAGCCACAGACCACACAGAGCATCTGATTCGAGCTGAGGACACTCTCCCAGAGAAAAGGAATCTGTACAAGTACGAAGCTTTGTGGAGATTATTTCAGGGAGCTATGGACACCCTTTAGTACAGTTCATGGATCTTCAGAGGACCATAAATTCTGACTTAAGACCTGATGGCACATAGCACTTAATATTAGCTAGTTGTAATAGCTAATATTTATTAAGATATTATGTGTCAGATAGCTGGCTAAGTTTATAGATATATAGTTTTCTTTATTTATGTGCACGCCTATAAATATATGTATTTTTTTTTCACTTCATTGTGACACCTTATTCCTTGGGCCCCACAGTAGTCCCATTGTGTAGAGGAGGAAACTGACATTCAGAAAAGCTAAAGAAACCTGTGTTGGATTAGAACCCAGGTAATCTCAGGCCGAGTCACACAAAGGCAGACATACAGAACATTTGCTGGAAGTGGGCCTTCAATCTGTAACGGGGGCGCTCATGGCTAAGTAGAAGGCCAGCAAGGCTGACAGGGGCTAGAGACTCCACTTCAGGTCTCTCAGCATCTAGAAGAAACTGGAATGGTTTCGGGGGTCTCTCTTCTTACCAAGTGAAAGGAAAAGGCAGAAGGAAAGACGGACGCCATGAGTCTGTTCACCAAAAGGAAGAAGTGCTATTTTATTTCAGAAATGAACTTATACACATTAAAGGTATCATGTCGAGTGCCCATTGGCCGGGCCACGGTCAGGCGGAGAGAGAGGCAGGAGGCGTCGCGGAAGAGTGTCTGCGAAAAGAAAAGATACAATAAGCAGGACGGACTAAGCCCATGGCCATGTCTGGCAGGGAAAGACGGCCAGGCCCAGCTGGAGCCAAGGACGGTCTCCTTATCAGCCGGGGCCCAGAATTGCAGAGTTAGCCAAACTGTTGTCCTTCACCAAGTACTGCTCTTTGTCCCCCTACATCTTGGGGAATGAGAATTCCAAGAGACCTAACCTGTTCTACCCACTGGGCTAGAGCTAGCGGTTCTTGTGGTTTTATTATCCCACACTCGGAGTGCTTTCAGTTTGAGCCTGTCTGTGTCAGATGGGCAGCTGGGCCCTGTCTGAATGTGAGGCCCTCTTAGGAATATTCACAACTAACTGGATTGTCAACACGCGTTGTGAGAGGTGATTAGCATGAGGTGTGTTTAATTACATCTTGTTTTCCCCCAGAGAACAAACAGTGGGCCCATTGCTCCGGAGGTTCCTGTGCCTCTTGTCTTTGTCTTCATCTTTTGAAAGGAAACAAGTCATTTTCATTTAGGCCTGGCTTTTATCTATCAGGTTAGTGCTAGTAACTTGAATGGATTTATATACTTCTAAATGTTTCTTTTTCCATTCATTGGGGTTTATCAAGTCATTTTATCTTGTAATGAATTTCCAAAGCACCTGCTTTGCTCCAGACCCTGAATGGGACTGAGAATTAACAAATGGATCAGATACACTCCAGGCTTCAGGAGTTTACAGTCTGGCGGGAGAGTAGGATGGTTGTAACCAAATCAGTGTCCTGGGTAGCGTGGGACAGTGTACCCCATAGGAGACAGCGTTGGGTGTATGGCCACAATTGTATGATTGACTGCAAGGGCTGAAGCCAGAGAAATAGCTAAGAGAACTCTATTCCCAGGACAAAGTTTCTCCGACTTAAGTGGGTGTCATAACCCCCCAGGGGGGCTTCTTAAAATGCAAACATGCTGTGGTTGGTGTAGCATTTGGCCAAGTCTCTAAGTTAGTGTCTCTGGGCTAAGTCCCCAAATTTGCATTTCCAGTGGATTCTTAGACAGCTGTATAGCTACTGGCTCAGGGAGCACTTCAGGAACCACCATTCAAGTCTTCCCATAGGGAAGAGCACAGAAAAGACATTGCCATATGTAGGTTTCTTGAAATTTGAAAACACTTCACTTCACTTGTTCTGTCTTCCTGTTATGAGTTTCACTAGAATGTGTGCTGCTTGGCGCTCCTTTGAAAGTGTAAGTCTGTGTCCTGTCCTGTCCTGTCCGTTTTCCTTTTTTTTGGAAGGATTTGACTGTGGCCTCTCACTGGTAGAAACAACAGTATAGTAAGAAAATATGACGGTCCCCTTATGTAAGTTATGGGTGTGTAAATCCTGCCAGGTGTAAGTCTGCAGGGATGGGCTTGTTCTGAAGCCCACACAGTGGTCAGCATCACTTCCCACAGAAGCAGCAGGCCGGGTAGGGATGATACAAAGCAAATGTGGTAGAGTCTCAGCGCCCCCTTCAAGTGTCAGGCTGTCTCAGCCCCACTTTATATTTCTAGAGGTCAGGGAGTAAGGAGGCACTCGGGACAGTCTAGAACACTCGTAACACACTCACCTTCTCAGCAGCAGTCTCATTTTTGGCCAGATGCCATGGAAAATACGAACTCGTGTCCGAAAACCACACCAAATTTCTACATGACTGAGTTTCTCTCATTTCCTTTCTGCTTTTGATCCACTCTGCCTAGGAAGTAAGAACCTGGTGGGCAGAAAGATCACCATTTGTTAGTCCTTTTGCAGCAATTTTCCCATCAGGTCTTGCAGCTCTAAATGCTTTAAGCATCTGCCAGTGACCTATAATAGCTTAGTGGAGGGGAGCACAGGAACAGCAGCGACCGCTACTGGCTGCGTGAGAGAAAACTGAGCAGCCCTCTTCCTGGACCCAGCGAGAGGGATGGTTCTGTCCATATGTGATTCCACATGCAGCTGTGCAGTTATTCTTTGCACTTAGGCCTTAAGTTGTCTGTAATTTTATGTGTGTAGGAATGATGCCAACTGAGAGAGAGAATGGAAACCTCCCCCCCAAAAAAAATACATATTTAGCATCTCGGAGATGAGACAAGTCAATAAACAGCTTGATTACTAATTCATTCAGGAACAAAAATAATGGCTTTCTAAACTGAAACGACCAAATCCAATAACTAACTGTTTGTCAGGGCAGTAATAATGGTATTTGTATCTCTTTTAATTGGCTTTAACCTTTCCCTTCATGTGTGCAGTATTAAAAAATTAAAGAGGAAAGTATTTAGAGGCATAGATTTACGGCACTTCGCGGATTACATGCTTTTAATGAGGTCAGGACAATAAACCATCTGAGCGGGGCCTGATGAATGACTCCCTCTTGCAACAGACAGACTGCAGCGAGGGTGGGCACTCGCGCACCCAGGCTTGTGCAGGTGGACCAGACGTGGCTCAGCTTAGCTGCTCCCGACTTGGTGTTAAGGACCATCAAGAATGTTTTAAAAAACAGAGCTGCAGTAAACTATGTGGGAAAATGCACCGTTGATGTAAGATACTGATTTATGTATGTCTGCATGTATACTGATGTGACTGCAAGGATGGACGGTGGCTGGGCGGGGAGGAAAGGCGGAGTGAAGCAAGAGAGGGGAGAGAGGGGGCAGGAGAGAAAGGTAATTTGGGAGAGGCAGAAAATGCTATGTTTGAGCTGCCTTGTGCTGTCCTGGAAAATTGATTGTACATCACCCTTTCTGTGTAGTCTTAGCTGAAAATGGTAGATGGTGAGTGTATCCCAGAGAAACCAGCAAATGCTATAAATCAAAGCTGCTTTTCCTGACCAGCCAGTTGTGAGATGTCTAGCCACCTACTACTACTGGTGCACACCACCACTGTCGGAGGCGCTGAATCTAGACAGTGGGTTTCCTGGAAGGAAGGATGTACGAAGCAAGAGGTTTGGGAATAAGAAACAGGCTTTTTTTTTTTCTACTTTGTACATTCATTACTTGAAATTCTCATAACTTTTGGAATGAAATTAAACATTTTAAGATTAACAAAGATTGTATGTATATATAATTAATCTCTTCTGCCGCGCCAGCACGACAGCAGAGATGGTCTGAGCAAAGGACGTCAGGATTAAAGCACACACTTCTTGGTCAGCAAGCAAAGGCACACTTTATTCTTCTCTCCTTCTCTATTTATCCCCTTTAGCATGGAATCTGGGGCTGGGGGAAGGCGAAGCTCTCAGCAAGTGCATCAATAACATGCGACAATTACATGGGGGTCAAAGAACACAAGGTAGCAAACACAAGGCAGGAACACTTCCTGCCTCCTGCTTTTCTGTTCCAGCACCCATGGCTCATTCTTTGTTTCCACACAACAGTGTGCATATGATTCTGTGGGGGAGGTGGGGAAGTCTGTCCAGGCAAAGGACCCAACACTCCTCAACTTTGCAAGTCAGGCACACAGCATTTGTACAAGGAAAACAGCCCATTCAAGACAAATGATAGATCAAAGCTTCAAGCAAATTTTACCTTTAATAGCAAAAACTCCTCAGTCTTCCAAATCAGAAGGAAAACAAACACATACCACATGTTAACAAAGATTATTCCAGAAAAGTGAAGTCCTGGAGTAACCCCCAGACCCACCCAATTTTGATTGGTTGATCAGATCTTAATGCAGCCTTCACCTAGTTAACAAGGTGGGGCTGGTTGAACTGGAGTAGAAAACTTTGCAAGTGAGGGGAAAGGATGCATTTCAGAGAGTGAGCTGGAGACCCTGAGAGGTGGCCTGGCTGTCACCAACTGCACAGATGCTGACATTTGAACCTTTTTGTCATTCTGAGACCGCTAGTTAGCCTCAAGAAGGAGAGAGTAAAGAATGCTCTTAGTTCCTTCCTTCCTAAACCCTTGTCATTTATCTCTGCTCTTCTGCCTACATGACAGCCACCAACTCCAGATGACATGCTACTAACCACTAGTATGGATTTAGTTCCAAGCGCTCTTACAGGTACCATTCACAAAAACAGATATACCTCAATTTACAGCGCATTTTCATTCATTCAATAAATATTTCTGTCTATCAGGCACTGGCTCAATTAGTTATGGGGGTACAGAGGTAAGCACACTATACAAGGACTTTGCTTGCATACGGTTTACTTTCCAGGAAGCAGAGGGAGACACCCTGCAACAAAATGCTGGAGTGTGAGTAATTTGTGAAAAACTAGGAACCGCAGGGTGTGATGGAGAGTCATCAGGCTTCTCCATCCTCTACTTGAGAAGAGCAGGGGAAACCATCCTCTACTTGAGAAGAGGAGTAAACTTTGAACAGAGATGTGACAGGAAGAAGAGATGTGACAGCCATGTGTAGAAGTTACACCAAATTGTAAGTTTTAAGTATTTTTCTGGAAGGCTTTCCTGCACTTGCTGAGAGTATACACCCTTGCAGGGATAAGTTCAATGACAGACAGAGGACAAACTAAATATGCTTTTCTCTTTGTAGCTTTTTCAAAGCAAACTCAAAGAATATTTCCTGTTCTTAATACTTTTGGGAGGAAAAATAAGGCTCACAATTGGGATAATTTGTGTATGTGTAGCTAATTTCATACTCCTAAATATCCCTATGACTGTACACTGGTTGGTATAGCGTCGATCCCATGAAAGAAAGAGAAAAAGGACTGCCATCAATTAAGATGTCAAGAGTTGTGACATCTTGCTCTTGTGTCTACAGAATTTCCACAGAGCTAATATGTTGAGGGGATGGGTGGGTGGGGATTTGTGGACTTTGGATCAAGAAATAGTTCAATAGTCAGTACCACCACTTCCTCCATGACACAATTGCTTGTTCTGTGCTCTCTGAGTGCTTGAGGCCCTAAGGTGCAATGTTTAACAGTTAGAGAAATGCCCACTTCATTGCAGGGCATGAAAACTAATTAGGTCAGGTATGTAAAGTGCCAGGCAAGAGTATACTAGAGCTTCCTTTTAGAGAAGTTTCTGGAAATAGGGGAATGCCTGGTGGCCTACGGGTTAAATCTCAGTGCTGTACCTCTACAGCCTGAGTTCCCAGCCAAGGAGCTGTCCCTCGTGGCACAACAGATCTCTCCTGTCTGGCCCATACCTCCCCTCAACAGTGTATTTCAGTAAATTACCTGTTCTGCTCCCCTACTCTGTCTCTGATGAATCCTCTCACCCCTGCATGTCTGGTGTCCCTCCCAGTTTTTCTATGCAAACAAACAAACAAACAAAACTAGGAAATAATGCCTAATTGTTACTCAACCAGAGTGAGGCCATGGTGACCTGGGGGACAGGGTAAACTCGGTCTTTGTCTCAATCTTTCTACCAGATGTGGAGCTGCAATTTGGAACTTGAAGTCTTCACGAAGTTGGCCGTGATTGGGCAAGGACAGTAAGGAGGCAGCTATTGCTGTTTTAGCAAGGTCCCTCATAGGAGACATAAAGGTCTTACCAGCTGGGTATATGGCAAGGAAAAAATCCATTTTTTAATCTTTTATTTCCCCTCTGTCGGCCCTCTCCACTCTCTTCTTCTCTATGGTTGCTTTTAGTTTTTGTTAGTTCTCCACAAGCGTCAGAAATAAAACTTGGAACCGACTGGCCAGAGCCCTCGAATCACATCTCTCGTGCAGTGCGATTTAGACAGCAAACTGTATTCCCTGAAAATAGAATCTTCAGGACATGCATGGATGCTGACTCTACCCTAGGGGTAATGGAGGCTGCACATGAATGTAAAACTAAAAAAGACACACAAACCTTGAGAGAAATAAACATGACAGGAGCAGTAAGGTAATGTTTTGTGTTTTCATCTTTAATTGACTAAAAATACCAATACAACATATTCCTGGGAATAATTCCCCCAGCACCCTCCCCCTTGTTAGTGGAAGTTAGGAGGTGGTGATCACCCTGAATGATGCTCACCCTGCGAAGTTCAAGTACCAGAGTGGACTTAACTAGAAGGGACATTAGTTTTTATATTCGACACTGCCACACAATTTAATATTGCTTTGAACCAGCCTGTCCTAGATTTTTAAATGAAGAGTATGCCTTTTTAAAACACTGATGAGGAAGAGAAAGACAAGAGTTCCTTTCTACACAAGATAGCAGCGTTGTTTTTAAGTAAGTTTTATTAACAAGTGACAATTACTTTTTTATGATACATTTAAGATAGTGAATTATGAATGACTGAAAATCCCCTCCAGCCTAATTGAGAACCATTATGTCTGGTAATTGCCACTGATTTCTGCAAACAGTCATTTTTCTCTGGCCTATTAACATAATTTGAATTTTTAATTGCCCTTCATAATTGTCTACCAGAGTTAACAAACAGTCCCATTCACCAGAAGGTTTCTGGCCAGGCCCTACCCCAAGGAAACTCACTCTGGACCTCCTCAGATCAATTGAGGACACCTCTAGGACTCTGTGGCCTGTCTAATGGATGTGGCAGCCTCTGGAACAAATGAGACATCTTTTACAGACCTACCCAATTGTGGGATGATACATTTTCAGAATTCCCACCAATGAATGTTGAGTTTGCCCGCTTTGTTTTGAAGCTACTTCACCATAGAAGAAGAAAAAGCATGTTACAATTTTAACCAAGACTGTCATTATAGTGCCTTATCTGTTGCATGGGGATATATTTGAACCTTCTAGAAGATAAGAACAACACATTCCACTGTGTCCATTTCGTACAGGACTCCTGGTATAATTAATTAGTGACACCAGAAAAGAAGCAGATTCCCAGGAAAGATATATATACATCAGGGTAATTATATATA
>NW_004567127.1:22454957-22456470 GCF_000260355.1 Condylura cristata | reverse complement strand
TATATACACAAAAACTCTCTGATAATTTTAGGTTTTATAACTTCAGAAATGTACAAAGAGGAAAATAGAAAGTTAACTGTCCTGTAAAAAGATAATATTTATGTATGTGTGTGCACATATGTGTGTGTGTGTATGTTGATATATATATGTTGATATTTTCTCTCATCAGTTCTTTTCTAAAAAGTTTTAAGGCATGTCTATGATTCAGTGTAAGGGTTCACTATTAATGAAGCATTTATTGTTACTGGATATTTAGTTTCTCAGATTTTACCACTATAAGAAAATGACAACATGTGACACCTTGCACATTTTGTATTTCTCTTTGATAATTCCTCAAGGAAATGTCCTAGAAGTTGAGTGATTCAAAGGTATAGACAAACTATTAAACCTCCCTCCCCCCAAAAGCTGCATTTCAATACATAATCCCCTGTCAGTACATAGGAATATTGAGTTCCCCATACATTTCCCAACATTAGATTTAACAATTGTCAAAATGTCACTCCATTTGCTAACTTTTTAAAAAAGGTATCATATCATTTTTTAAAGCTTTATGCATATAATTGCTGGTACAGGCCAGAGGTGCGGGGAGCTGAAAGGAGGGGAGCAGCGGGCAAGACAAGAGAGGTCTGCTGCCCCATATGGGTCAGCTCCCTGGCCAGGGATGGAACTCATGCTGCAGTGGTTACTGATACCTTCGTAGTGGGCAAGCTCAGCATTCATTGGTAGGAGTTCTGAAATTGTATCATTGGGATGTAAAAAGATGTCACATTTCATAGTGTTGAGACTTAACCTCTTGCATCAATAGGGAGGCCCATATATCATTTTTTAAAGTTACATTTATCTGGTTGTGAAGTCACACATCTTTTTCATCTAGTTATTAATGTGTTCAAGAGTGCATTTAAGAATCCCCATGTACAAGGCTACCCTGGCTACTTTTCCATTGAGGCATTCTTCTTATTCCGGTTGACCAAGTCCAGTTTTTCATTCTTCCTTTTATTTGAAAAAAAAAAAAAAATCTATGGAGCTCATTATTTCAAAGCCACCTGTTTTTGTCACCAAAGAGATGACACACCTAGCTCCAGTGCTTTCTGCAGGCTGAGAGAGAGCGAGATAAATTGCTGACTGTCCAGCAATAAGTGGAAAGGTGTCTGCTCATCCTCATCCTCATCTCACAATGCAACTGTGGGTACCGTAGACAAAACTCCCCCAGGGGCCTCTACAGTTCTCTACCACTGCCCAGGTCCTTGTCCCCTCCTTTCTCACTTTGGCTCCCCTCAAATAAGTTCCAGGGCAGCCTTCTGGGACCCCAGTACCTGCTTTGGCATTAAGATAAATAGGGAAAGCACACAAGATATAGAGACTCCAGCCACTAGTCTGAAAAACTAAATCACAAGCAATTTTCTTTGTGTAGCATCCGACACAGAGCAAAGAATAATCAATATATGCACAAGGAAGCTGACACTTAAAGACAAAAAAAAAAAAAGCCACAGAAAGAGTCAGCAATACCAACACA
>NW_004567127.1:22362269-22454857 GCF_000260355.1 Condylura cristata | reverse complement strand
TATATATATATATATATATCTGGTTATGGGTCTCCAGTCTGTTTCCAAAGATGGGAGCTCCAGAGTCTATTTAAGGACCTGTGAACAAAGGTACCCGCTGAGATATTTATGGGATTTGCTACAGACAGCCGCTGTGCTAGTATGGGAGGAAGGCTGAAGCAGAGACATTTGTCCTGACTTGAGAACTGTCAGGACTATTTGTGTGAGCGGGTTTCAAGTGGTCATGATTCTTCATAAACTTTTCAGATGAGTTCAACAGGGACATCTAGGGAAGGAACTAAACCAATTGCAGTGTGGATGTTTCTGTGCTTAATGTCTGCTGGTGACTGTGAGGAGGACATTTATTATAAAAAGAGCAAAAGTTAGTTATCATTGCTGACACGTTCCAAGCTTTCAAATTGAAACTAGCCATTTTATTACTTCTGTTTCTCTAACCTCCCCCCCCCACCCCAAACTCCAGTGATGGCACTTTTCCCCCCATCTCTTCCCATTCTTTGTGCACAGTATTTCAAACCTCCTTTTTTCTCAGAGCAGGCACTGGAGAGAAAGAGCAGCCTGTATAGTTGTAACATTATGAACCAGCATTCGAACCATTAAGCTGGACTTGTTTTAGGGCTTTAATAATTTAGGAGGACTTCTTGGAGGTAGTGTGGTTCCTTTGAGGAGATTTACAGACACCAGTAACTGAGAGCTCAGGGTCTGAACTCAGAAACTGGTGTGCATTCTAGTTGCCACTTTCCAGTTGTGATATTGTGATTTGTAAAATAATATATATTTGGTCATTCAGACAACCAGATTGTTTATTTTTCACACTTATTTGGTCCTCATCCACGAGAAACTGGCTCACTGGTCCCAAAACTCTTAGAATCCCTGACGTATAGAAAGATCAACTTGTCTTCTCATGTCAGTGAGGTGATTTCTAGGAGATGCTAAGGGTGGGGGCTGGTTATCAAGAAAACCAACCTGTGACCATAGAGTTGAAACTCTCAGACTGGTCCTCCCTGGTGGCACAAGGGGTGCAGTTTCAGCACAATGAAGCTATAAGCAGCCACTTCAGCATGAGTTCTACCCTCTCCTGTGAGCTAGCCCACATGGCATGGCAGACCTCTCCTGACTCACCCACTGCTCCCCTCTTCAGTGTGTGTGTAAGTCAGTAGACCTGCCTTTTCTGCTCCCCACTCTATCTCTGGTGAATCCTGTTAACACCCCCTGCCCTCACCTCTGGCCTGTACCCCAGCTTTTGTATGCATAAGCCAATAAAATAAATCTTAAAAAATAAATAAGTCTTTTAAAAATTTTTAAAAGAATGAAACTCCCAAACTTCCCTTCACAGAGGAAAAAGAGGCTAGAGATTGAATCACCACATGTCAGTGATTAATCAATCATGTCTATGCAATGAAGCCACCATTAAAAAAAAAAAAAACCAAAAAAAAAAAAAAAAAACCAGAAGGACAGAGAACTTCTGAACTAGTGAATACATGAAATTTGGCAAGAATGGTGTGCCTGGAAAGGGCTGGAAGTGTTCTTGTCAGCCCTTGCTGACACTATTTCTCCATCTGGCTGTTCTCTGAGTTACATTGTCTTTTTTTTAAAAGATTTAATTATTTGTGCATACAGAACTGGGGTACAGGCCAGAGGTTCAGGGACGGTGCGAGGATTCACCACACACAGAGTAGGGAGCAGAACAGGCAGATCAACGAAGTACACTGCTGAGGGGAGCAGCGGGCGGGTCAGGAGAGGTCTACCACACCATGTGGTCACCTCCTGGGGTGGGGATCGAACTCATGTTGAAGTGGCCTTAGCTTCTTAGTGCAGTGCTTTAGCCCACTATGCCACCACAGAGGACTCTACATCATCTTTTAATAAGCAGTGATCTAGTAACTGTTTCTCTGAATTTTGTGGGCCATTCTGGAAGATTGTTCAAACCTGAGGCAGGGATTAACTTTCATATGGGTAGCTGGTCAGAAACACGTTAGCCTGGGCTGTGAGTGACCTCGGAAGGTGTGGGGGCTTTTGCAGAACCAAGCTGTTGATCTGTGAAGCTGATGCTGACCCTGGAGAGACCTTGTCAGAACTGAGCTGAACTCAACTCCTTGAAACCCTGCTGGTGCCGGAGGATGGGGTTTGGCGTAGGGAAGCCTGTGCATGTAGTACAGTGAAAGCTGGTCCAAGAGTCCGCTCTCGAGTAAGAAGAAGTTATTGCTTTTGTGGGTCTAGGGAAATAGGACTGTGGTTAAAATTAAATGAAATGACAGAAGTACACAACACACACTCAAGAAGTGATTCTTCATATTGCCGTTATTACTATCAAATGACCAAAAATTATGTTATTTCACACTCAGGACATCACTGAGTCAGACACTTACTGTTGTCTCTACAACTCAGCCAGATCCACTTCCCTCACTGATTTTCTGTGAGCCGGGCCCTGCTTCTGTGTAGAAGTAGAGAGGGAAAATATGGGATGACTTAAAAGATGCCAGACAAATCTTTGCCCTGAAGCCAACTGTTTATTCAGCTCATTCAACTAACAAATAATTTCACTGGTGATTTATTGTTTTTCTCAGTGAAATTTTCCTTCATACATCCATAATTAAAAAGGGTGCAGAGCAGTAAATCGGTGAACCTGTCATATAACATTTGTTAGCATTGCAAACCAAGGCTCCGCCACTTTTAGGAAAGTAAAATGAAGAGGTTCCATAGAACCTAAGATAGGTATTTTTTTAACTGACTTCTATTTTAGAAATGAAAGCTCTGTGTGTATGTGTGTGTTTGTGTACACACAGGCATGTATGTGCAGTTCTTGCCCTTGTTTGTTTGAGGAATTGAGACCAGACTGCACAGTAAATATAGTACTGTGTCCTCTGACTGGACAACCTCGTTTTCCTGGATATCAGAAATACACTCTTAACCGTCACAAGGACATGCCTATGTGTGTAGTTTCTTTTAAAGAAATAATTTTTGTTTTGTTTATGACAGGAAAATTTCCAGGGTTGGGGAAGAAATTACATTATCTATGCAATTCACAAGAGATCCTTATTTACGGCAATTCTAACAATTACTTTGCTCATAAGAAAGGATGATAATTAGAAATAAACAAATGTTGGAATCTGAGACCTTGATATCAGAGATTTAAAACGTTTACCTTTGACAAACATTCAGAAAAGGAAAAGCAAATTTAGACCCTGACTTTTATGCCATGTTAACAAACAGCTTTGGGATTATGCTGTAGAAGGTGACACATGAATCTAATAATGAAACTTTATAAAATGTTATGAGAAATGATGGGTGGATTCAGAAATGTGTATATTTCCCCCATAAGGACTCTGCTATAACTAAATAGTGCTCTTGGACAAATTTTACACATACAAATATACTTGACATAAAATATGTTTGTTCAGTTCATCCTGGAGCATGAATTCCTTCTACCCTCCTTCCTCTCCTGCCCCTATATTAACTGAGAACCCAGTAAATCAGCAAACAATATAGAAGCCTCATTAAGCCTCCAAACAGTGCCTACTTTCACAAGAGAATAGCATTTTGAAGGAGACAGAGAGTAACAACAGATATAATCACAAGAAAGAGAAACACTAGAATAAAAGAATCATCAATAAAACATACTGTGCCCCATTAAGGACCACCTCCAGATAAGACACTCAGCATCTCAGTAAAGATCACAAATGAATTAATGTCAAACAAAGAATGCTTGTTCTATCAGGCTGTGTCAGACTGGGTGGAACTTCATGCCCACCGAGGGAACTGTCTAGCAGTCTCAGCCTCCATTGGAAGGGTGAACTCCTCCTCACCATGTCCATCCAATTTGTTGACATAACCACCTGCCACCTAGTCAGGTTGAAGAAGAGTTAACTTTTATTCAGAACTTGTCATCCTTATTTTTTGTGACATCTTGTTTTGAAACGTCAGAATAGGAGAAGAAAGTGAAAAGAATATCCCTTTACCCAGATTTGTGAACAGTCCCATTAACAGAGCCCTCCTTAGCTGTTGACACACACACACTGTGTGTGGTTTAGCTAAAATAAATGTGAATTCTTTGTGATCAAGTTCAGCACTTTCATTTTGTAATATCTCATGTATGGCTGTAAATAGTGCTGTTCCAGTGACCCAGTCATCTTTGCTGCCTTCTAGAACCAGAAAGGGGTGGGAGGTCGCCTCTGCCATTGGCTAAATAGAGACAAGCATCTGTTAGGCTGGGGATGATATTGCTTACATCCTCACACCAGAACTTCTCGAACTCTGTGGAGAAGGACCCTTTTAGCCTGCAGTTCTTCCAATTCTGAAGGGACATTTTACATATGTCCTTATGCACATGAAGCACACAAGACTCATGGTAAGGGGTTAACTCCTCCCCATACTCATCTACGACCCATTCAAGGAGCTGAGTCTATCGGCAAATGCGTCCTCATAGCAGTATTAAATTGCTCTGAAATTTCTAACCATGAGCTCTCAATTCCTGTGTTTCTCTCATCAGGCAGTAATCGAATGAACCACACTCTGGGCCAGACTGGGCTGGTACAGTTAGCTCCAATTCAGCAGAATACAGTTGGATCATATCCTCACAGAATGTTCCTATTAACCAGCCTGGTTTAGGTTGGGCTGCTCTTAAATGCCTCCTTCACTGATCTCAGGTTCTAACAATACTTATTTCATTGAGATGATTCATGAGTATCTTATGTCCTGACCTGACTCTGAGCTCCATGAAATAGAGATTCCTTTGATTCTGTTCATGGTGTCCTTAGTGGAGACTAATGCTTAATAGACACTCAATAAGTAACTGTCGAGTGGAGGAATGAACACAGTAACTTCTCACATCATAGGTTCTTGGAAGCTGTGACCTTATAACAAACAATGTATCATGAAACCAATTTACGATAGGGTGAAACCAGCTTTATAATAAAAAGGAGATAAGTCCTGGACCCTCCCTGGTGGCACAGCAGGTTAAAGCACAGCACTGAGAAGCAAAAGCCACTTCAGCATGAGTTCGATCCCTGCCCCGGAGGTGACCCATATGGCATGGCAGACCTCTCCTGACCACCCCCCCCCACACACACACTGCTGCTCCCCTCAGCACTGTACTTCCTCAGTCGGCCTGTTCTGCTCCCCACTCTGTCTCTGGTTAATCTTCTCACCCCCTGTACTTCTGGTCTGTACCTCAGTTCTGTATGCATAAATAAATCTTTAAATAAATAAAAAGGAGATAAGTCCTTAGGGTATATTTCAGTTATCATGCCATCAAAGTTCTAATAGTCAACAACCACTTGGGTTCATGCCAGTTTAGGGGTCTGGAGCCTTCTGTGGCAGCTAGGGTGTGGGGAAAGACTGCCCTGAATAAGACAGGATGCCCTTCTATCTTGGGGCACATCCACACAGAACCACTCTCATTCCAGCTGGGACCACTGAGGCAGGCCAGTAAACCTCACATGTGTCTCTTTGGGGGATGGGAAGAAATTGGAGTCCCCAAGAGAAAATCCACTCATACTTGGGGAGAACATGCAAAGAGCACAGGTAGGAGCCCCAGCAGGAACTGATTTTTTTTTTTCTCATCAGCGTTTTAATAAAACAACTTTGACTGAAAGAGTGTTATTCTAGCCCCAACTGTATATCAGTAGTGACTTCTGACAGATGATGAAACCGAGGGAGACTGAGCTCCCACATGAGATGAAGAAGCTCATTGAAATTCCATTTGGCATAAAAGGATAGGGATCATACTCACTCTGAGAATTTGAGAACGATTTGTTTGTTTTAGCTCTAAACCAGGGGAAATCTCACTTTTTGAAAACACTGAACTGTGTTTTTATCATACACAGTAGCCACTTAAAAAGCATCTATTTCTTTTTTTAAGATTTTATTTATTTATGCAAAAGCATCTATTTCTAATGAATCACTTTGAGAGTGTCACTCGGCTCTAGCACTTAAGTTACACATTACTATTTTCAGGAAATTCTATATTTGTACAACTGTCTTCCTTTCTTTCCTTACGAGTCACATTTAGACAGGCCTCATTTCCATGCGTGTTCTTAACATTGGCAGGGGGGAGGGGTGCAAAGTTATATTTTACTAAACAACCAGAGCTGGATTTATTCAGGAAAAAAAAAACACCAGGAGGTATAGGTGATTTGCAAGAAGAAGGTGGCTTTACAAACAAAACCTGAGAATGCTTTGTTTTCAAGAACTTTCCTGAACTCAGCTGCTTCATCTCTTCCCCGTTTAAAATTTCTCTGCTATGCATATGTTAGTAAAGAGTCACACCTGACTTGGTCACCACAGGCTCTGTCTGTCACCAGAATGCCCTACAACTCAACCCTGGCACCTGGTCTCTGCTGTTAACCGTTGAAATAACATCCTTTGTTCACAAACTCTGATGACAGGGGCATACTTTTTTGTGCTGTGTGCCCCTACCCCAGATGACAGCTGGTCAGATGGTGAGACAATCACTGTTGTGTGGCTGTCCCAGACTGGTCAGGTTCTCAGTTGGTTCGGGCAAATGGAAAAAGAAACTTGGAGCCTTAGGCATATCAAACATGCCTTTAGTGCTAAAGCAGGGGACCAAATACATAGACAGACTAGAAGGCAGCAGCCAACTCTCATATCTCCCATGATTTTATGATTCTTGGCCTGTGGTGTCTGTGTTTATAGGTGCATGTGCGTGTGCCACTCAGGGATTTATTTTTCGAAAGATTCATTTATGCATACAAAACTGGGGTAGAGGCCAGAGGTGCAAGGGCAGTGAGAGGCTTCACCAGAGACAGTGTGGAGCAGGACAGGCAGATCAAAGCGGTATACTGCTGAGGGGAGCAACAGGTGAGACAGGAGAGGTCTGCCACACCATGTGGATCACCTCCCTGGCCTGAAATCGAACTCGCGCTGAAGCAGCTGTGACAAACTTGCAGTGCTGCATCCTAACGAGGTGCACCACCGGGGAAGGCCACTCAGGGATCTTTACCATATCACAGTGTCACTTGTGGTTAATAAAGCCTGGGGGATACAAAGTCACAGGTGGTGGCTGCAGAGGCGGCAAGGTGGGGGGAGAGGGGTGATAAGGAGATAAAAAAGAGCCTGAGTTTCTCCATGTGCCTTCCAACCAGGAAAATGCTCCATTAAGGGATTTAACTCCCCATTGACTGAGTGAACCCCTGAGAGTGAAGTCAAGTGTGACTGAGCAACGTGCTCAGAAACTTACCGTAGATGATTTCGTTACTGTGCGTGATACAGTGCACCTGTGCTGGAGGGTGTGCATGCATCACACACCTAAGGAGCAGATAGGGACCCCCATCCTGTAAGCTGGCCATCAGTGCCTGCACTGTGGCCAAGTAACACAACTGTACTTGAAGCATGCATCTGGACACTCAGTTTCCTTCATCGCTGTGTGACTTCAGTTGTGACTTACAACTCAAGGGTGGTATCCTAGGAGAGCTGATGGGAAAAGAGAACTAGTATCAACATAAATGTAAAAGATACAGCTCATTCCATCTTTGCAATTGCTGGTGTGAAAAGAGCCCAACAGTGTTTTATTTAAACAAGGTCGGCCTCGACCTTGATTGACTTGCAGTAAATTGCCTGGTACAAGAGGCAAAAGGAAGTGGAGAGAAAAATGGCAATCAGCACCAAATGTTTCACATATTGATTGACAAGCACCAGAGATGCACTAGAGTAAGATAAATTGGCCAGCAGGGCCCATCTTGACAGCTCCTGAGATGGGAAAATTGTTCTTGTTAATTTGCTGCGGGAACCTTGTCATTTATGGAGTGTGCACGTGAGCGTCTCCTAATTGTGTAAACAAAGTTCAGATTCCTTTGCAGCCTCATCCAATCCTTGGATTTAGAGATCTCATGGTCTGATTTACCTGCATGCCTTTGTAGATGGCTTTCAAATTGAGGGAAGAAAAGGAAAGTCATAGCCATGTGTTAAACTGGCATCTTCAACCAAAATTTAAGCAATTGCTCTACAGATATTTTCCTTTTGACGGTTGACTTTGGGTATGGCCAAGGTCTCCTTCCAGCCTTGTTCCATGATTCTCTTGGCATAAGGAATTCAATCCACTTTCAGTTTGCAGTTTTCAGATACATGAAAGGGAAGGTTGCAGGTTGGAAAGTAGTCAAAAGAATCCTTGTAGGCCTGTCTTCACCCCTTTGGTATTTTTGCCTTTCACTTTTGGGCCTCTCATTCTTTCTTAAGCAGGTTTCTTCCTCATTATCTCCTCCCTGCATGCTGAATTAGTGAATTTCTCAGCTACCTCCTTACAAGCTATTCTGTAAAATGAACTTTATTTTACATCAGATAGTGAATAGACTGCTAGAGAGATCCATTCAGACCTCAACTTTCAGCCTAATTTGCCATATTTCACAAATTAGGTACAAATTCACTTTACTTTAAGAATATAATGAAGCTATTGTCATAAAAGTTGTTTAACCACACAACCCCCCCCAATAGAAATCCTTCTTATCATTACTTCCCCTCTCTCTCTTTCTGAATTTTTCAGACCATTAGTTCATTCTTGATTGGGCAGGAATGATATTTATTTTCATCTAAGAGGGTTGTGTGAAAAATAGCTCTAACTTCTGAGACCTGTTCTTAATCACCCTCATTAATATCTCAGCTCAGAACAATGTATCACTTTCCCACTGTCTAAGAGACAGATCCAGTCTCAAATATTCACAGTTCCTGTATTACTTTCCGCAGACCCCATTACTGTTGAGCTAAACTTTTGGTTATAGTTGGGTCCCGTGGATGTCTGAAGTAGCTGGTGTATAGAATGAGATAAGGGTGGGAGGAGCCTGGCATGAACTGCAGACTGTCCGTCCCTCTGTAGCCATCATCCATACAGACAGACCGTTCTGTAGGGTATTGAGCTGAAGAGTTTATGAATGCCAACCCACACTTGCCATGTCTAACTTCTTCCAGAATTCTCTCTCACTGGTAGCACATTTTTATCTTCAAAATACCTTGATGGCAGACACAATATTTTGGTATTCCATTTCCCCTACTTCACACTGGAAAAACAGCACCAAATATTCAACTGTATGTTTTGACAGGAAGCGGGCCCTGGACAGCTCATCATGGCGGTTCCTCCCATAACCTCATCTGTCACATGCTCCTTTCCACCCACCCACTGTGCCCAAGCCCTTCCACCAGCCTGTGCTTTCACATTCCTCTGCTTAGCAATATCTAATTCCAACATATCACCTCTCTCCTGTTGCCATCCATCCTTCCTTTCCCCAGAAGTGTTAGCGTCCCCTTTTCTGGGCTCCCATGGTCATTTAAAGAACTGTTACCACGTGGATGATGCAGCCACCTACATGCATAGTTGTGGCCCTCACCAGAGGGTGAATTCTGCAGGGCTCAAGCCATGTCTG
Source organism: Condylura cristata (assembly GCF_000260355.1). Lineage (NCBI taxonomy): Eukaryota > Metazoa > Chordata > Mammalia > Eulipotyphla > Talpidae > Condylura > Condylura cristata. The sequence continues at coordinate 22,445,489 of NW_004567127.1, read as the reverse complement.
GTGCTTGACTACAGATGACTTCACACAGCAGCACATCCACTTAGAAAAGTGCCAGCCCCTACACCCCCATGCTCAGCATCTACCCCATCTGCATGCACCCACCCTGGTGACTGGCAACTCATTTGATCTGGACGTTGTCCTGAGTTAGAAAAGAACGGGAAAGGAAAAATCCTTTGGTTGACAGTCATAGGTTGCTAGAAAATGTTCATTCCAAATAGTTTAGAGTGTCGGGGAATCTTTTTAACATACTCAGGTGTTGTTTATGCGATGCCAACAATCTTTTAAAAGTTTGAGAACAGATGAAGCCACAGAGAAAAATGCTATAAATAACACTAAAAACTTAAATGCTAGGATATTTTGGGTCTCTTTGATTAACAAATTAATAGCTCAGGATTTGCATGAAAACTGCATTCCAGGCTAAGATTCACCAGAGACCAGTTTAATAAAGAGAAAGCTTCTTTGGATTGTAGCTAAATGGCCATTTCATCCACATAAACAAACGTACTTTCACCCCTTCTTATGCCACAGAATCACATTCCAAGTCATGCATTAGTTGGAGGACAGTGAGGCCATAGGGTTAGGGAATTTGGCTTTTAGACTAGACCACAAAAGGCATCTTATTGCACACATGAATTGCCACTAGCCCTTCTCTAAGAGCCATCTCACCTTTACTTGAATGCCTTTACCCACGGTGAACTTATTCCCACACACAAGTGCCTGTTCCATTTATGTCCCAGTCAAATAATTAGAAGATTCATTTCCTATTCAGGCAGGCTTTTTCCTTTCTCCTCTTTCCTTGGCTCCTGTTCTATCTTTGCAAGCAAAATCAATGCCAGCCCCCTTCGGGGAAATTGGAGTGTGTGGACAGTCTGCCTCTGAGCACACCAGATGCTGCTTACCCAAGTTTCCTGCACTTCTAGTTGAGCTTCTCAGTTTCCTTCAGACCTTCCCCTGACTCAAATTTACCTCTGAACACCATCCTTCCTGCCCATTTCCTTACAAACAGCTTCCAGTTTATAGATGTCATTTGTGAACAGTAATTGAAGAAAGATGGTCCATATGGATCAGAAGCTTGAATTCTAATCATGTTTTGTTTGGCCACAGCATGAATGAGTGCCCCCTACGGACCTTCTCCTAATGTAAAACTTCAAAGTCTTCTTTCTGTGTGCTTCTGCTCAATCATACTTCCCCATCTAGTACAGTAAGCCCCCATCATTCTGGATGGGTTCTTGGAAACTGATTTTAAGTGAATTGATAACATAGTGTAACAGGTCCTTGTATAATGCCCGTTCCTTCATTAAGGGAAGGCTTTTGCCCCCCTGCTCATCAGTGTTACAGGGAAACAACATTGAACTAAACAGTGTTACTTGATGGTCTTCTGTGCCTGCATAGGGCTTTTCTATTTTTGGTTGATTGTTTTATTTTAAAATACAAAAGTTTACATGTAGTCACTTAGATTTCAGTGTAACTGATTCATGCTTTTTTAGATTTTCATCTGCTTATCCTAAATACAAACTTTTGTCCTCTCTGGTAGCCTACAGATTAAGTCTCAAGGATTTCACCTTTTTGGCCTGAGTACACACCACCCCCCTCCCCGCCCCGGAAGTGACCCACATACAGCGCAGCAGACCTGTCCTGTCTTGCCTACTGTTCCCCTCAGCAGTGTGTATCAGTAAATCCACTGTTGTGCTCCCCACTCTGTCGCCAGTGAATCCTCTTACTTCCCCCATTGTACCACAGGCCTACAACCCAGTTCTTCTATACTATAGCTAGCTAGGTAGCTAGTGTGTATGCATGTATCTAGTAAAAGTATATATAGTAAAAGTAAAAAGCTTTTATTTGTAGCATAATGTTCTCTATAAATATGCTGAGACCACCATCTCTGTCCTTATTCAATTTTTCGATTAACATACTGAACACACCACACTAGAGCCCTGTGGTATTTTACTAGCAGTTGTAGGATAGACTGTGGGGTGGGGGGCTACCCAGATGGTTGATTAGGTCATAGGAGATGGAGGATCATTAGAGCATTAAGATGTAAAATGCATTTCTTCAGAGCATTAAGATGTAAAATGCATCATCAGTCATCTTAGATCTTAACCCTGGATTGACTAGTGGGGTGCCCATAAGGAACTGTTAACTGATGAGGGAATAAATTAGCCATGGGCAGGAAAGAGAATAGTGAGGCCTGTGACTAAGTGGAAAGTGTGTATTTTAACCAAGGTACTAAGATTCAATTGAAAAGGGGAAAATACTGCTTTGATCAAAATATCCGCCAGTATTCTGGCTTTGGGCACATTTATACTCTAGAGCAGCATTAGAAACCCTGGAAGGGACCTGTTGTTTATCCCACGTAGATTGTAAGCCCCAGTGCTTTATGATTTCTTAGTCAGTGCTAAAAAGCTACCATTCCAAGCATTTGCCCTGCTTGGGTAGTTATCAAGATAGCAATTGATTCACTAACTGTTGACTTTTTGCCAGAAGTGACAGTATCAGTGATATTTCTGTTTGTTGGTAAATTCAGTTCTCTCACAGAGCTCAGTTCCGAGACGTAAGAATGTAGGGGCAGGCTCGGATCTTTTCCTAATGTCTACCCACTGATGCCTATCACCTTCCAACAGACACTCCCAGTATGGGGCAAGGAGAACCATGTAGAAAGTCACATAGTACATTATTCACTTCTTATTGCTAGTGAAACAGATTACTCCAAATCTGGAGATTTTCCAGTTAATCATCTTTCAGTTGTGAAGGTGAGAAGTACAAAAGCAGTCACAAGTCACTAACATCAAGGTGGTGGTTGGGCTGCATCCCTGCTGGAGGCTTGAGGGGAGAATGCGCTTACTGACCTTTTGAATGAGCACACAAGGCTTCCTGTATTCCTTGACTCCTGGTGCCTTCCTCACCTCAATCTCTGACCTTCGCTATAGCTCCCCCTAGACTCTGGTCCTTCTGCCTCATTTTTATCTTCCCAAATCAAGATCTGTAAGCACATCTGAAAAATTCCTTTTTACCATGTAATGTCACATAATCTCAGGCTCCAGGCGTTGGACCACAGATGACCAGGTGGGGATAAGATGGTGCCCACCGCACACATATTTATAACTGAGTTATGAAGTATGAGCCCTAAGCCAGCTGAAGAGAGGAAGCTCTTTGCTCTATAATCATCTGGATGATTAGGAAGGGGCATTTATAGAGGAGGGAATTCCACTAGGACTAAGGTGATGCATCTAGATTCTGTGGTAGAACATATAATGGAGAGAGAAGAGGGAGTCCCTCTCCTGAGCTCACATTTTTTAAATGAGAAAATTATTTCTTCCACAGTTAACCCAGAGATGATGTAACCTAGCATGAGAGTAAACAAAGCCATAAATCCAATCAATCAGCAGTGGGCTGGTATGAAAATTTCTGGTGGGCTACTGAAGAGGATGAGTGTTACAGACAAAACTTGCATGCCAGAGAGAAACTCCTCTCTAAAGCTTCTGAAGTAAGAAAGAGATGCAGGAAATCTGGATCCTCCACCAGTCTTCAATGGCTAGATGCAACCCCACCTCCAACCCCATTCCTCCCCCACACCAAGCACCCTCCACTTCAGTTAGCTCACAAGGAGTTAATAGGTACTCTGTAGTGCTGGATTCAGGGATTTGTGTGACGTAGATGAGGCTTGGCATTAAAAACACTAAATAATTACAACTCTGAATTTTCTCATGTTCATTCAGGAAGGTGTGATCTTTTGCACCTAGTACTATCACTCTTCAAGTGCATAAATCACTAATCGTTACCCTAATCCCAAAAGATAAACTTCTCTCTTGAACCCAGCAGTAAAGAGCAAAGCCTTGAAACCTACTTGTGAAGAAATGTGTCAGTCTTCATGGAGTTTTCCTTTTCCCAACTTGGAAATGCTTTTGATTGCTGTAAGTGGCAGCTGAACTGGGGGGTCATTGATCAGGGTGATTGGCCTGGGAATGGAGGGCTGGATAAAATGCAGAGAGTGAATGTTATCTTAGTGTGTCCTATGACTCATGAATTCTGAGTATTGATATGAGGTTCTTTGTGTTAAAGGGAGGACACTTATTTAATGTTTGTGTGTATAGTGATTGAGTTTCAAAAAAAATTATGAAGAATTATGCATGTGTGGGTTCCAACAATTTATCCTAGTCATAAAAGGTTAATTAAGGAATTTTATAGTTGGTAAAGTGTGAAAACATGTTTAGATGGTGTTCTTCTTCTTCTTTTAGGGTATGAAAAGTTTCCCTGAAAGGTTCTGATTTTGGTCTTGGATATAATAGTACCAGAGCTGGAAGGTAGACTTTTGACTATTACGAATATGAAAGTTCAGGAACTTAAGCTTTGGAGACATTTCTGTCTTTGTGGGTAGCAGCTGCAGCAAAACAAGTCTTGTGGTCAAGACTGGTGTGGGTCTTTGTTCTAGAAGCAGCTGAAGCTTCCTGGACTTCTGAGGAGGAGGAAATAGGAAAAGATAGGGAAAGGAAAGAGGAACATAGAAACTGTGCTCCTTCCTTCCTCTTTTTATTTCTCCTTATGAACGAAACTGAAATCAACTCTGTTAGGGTCACTTAAGATGACCCTATATATATAAAGAAGAAAAATTAGATATTTATTGCCTAATTGAGTACTACACACAGTTTTCCCTACTCCATAATTCTCATCCCCGTTACGCATCTTTGATTTCCTTAATGGGAAACTAGCAGTGACAGATACTTGAAATGTTATGGAAGTTCTTTGACAAAGACTACTAACTAAGCTAGTGGGTAATGGATACTTTTATGCTAACATTGTAGGATAGTTGGTTTGTTGTTCAACTTTTTCAGGGTTTTGCAAGTTTAAGCTACTCAAGTCAAAGGTAGAACTAATAAAGGTTGAACTTAATGTGTTATGTCAAGATTTACAGAAACAAATTATTGTTTTTCAGCTATGGAGATATCATTAAGTATATGCCAAGCAATCAGTGCGTGACTGTAATAGTTTCATGAAGGAAGGCTTTTTCTAATCATGCTCAATGGTGTTTTTCCCAAGACAGCAACAGCTTTTATAAAATGATGGTTATATCTCCTCATTATAGAAGCTAATCTCCCCAAAAGACATTCAGCAGCTGCAAAATGCTAGCATCTTTTAGTTGTAAATTGTTTTTTATTATTTATCCCTATTTAACTGAAGAAATGGCCGTCAGATGAGTTAACAAGACAGGAATTTAGTAGTTTTAACATTTGACAGCACCCAATTGTTAGTTTGTATACTGGTCTCTTAATATGTGGACTTAATGATAATTGGTGGTTTTTATTTTTGTTGGTGGTGTTTTTTGTTGTTTTGTTTTGTTTGCTTTTGCTCTCATGCCTCTACTGTATGAGTATGAGTCCCGTAGAAAGCCAATGTGCATGATTGGTTCTTTTATATGTCGCTTTCGATGGAATTGGAAGTTGTATTCAATCCTCCTAAAATTTACGAAATTGCAAAATGAGACGAAAATGGGGCACGCATGTCCTGTCGAGTCAGATTTCGATAGCAGGTGTCATCAGGAACTGGATCTGTCCCCCACAAGTGATAGCGGAGAGTCAGCAGATAGCAACCTGTGTTTGATTGATGGGCATTATGATTTACTGGTGCTCATCCCGTTCCAGAGGCTGCGCCGCAGTGGGAGCACCTCAGAGAGCCATCGTGCTCTGCTTGAGACTGTTCTGTGGGATTTAAAAATAAAATGGCACTAATGAGTTTTTGTATCACTCCATTGGTAGAATTCTCAGGGGACAGCCAACCAATTTAAATAAATAAGGTTCCATAACCCTATGGGAGATTACAAGGGTGAGACATTCATTTTAATCGAGGCTCAGTTTGAGTAGAGGAAATTTCACTCCTAGCATACTTTTAAGTAGATGATTCCAATGGATGTTTGCATTGTTGTTGTTTGAAGGAAAACATTTGCCTTTCTTTCAGGACATGGCATATTTTTCTGGAAAGGTGCAAACAATTTCTCTACCTTGCATACTGCATGAGGGTCTAGAGTGGGGGAGTCATTCAAAACCACTGAGGCAGTGTTTCATCCCACAAGACACCCAGACTGCTTTTTATTCTGTCTGACTGAAGTTTTATATTGGTGGCCAATTCCTATCCTAGCTTTAGGTTTTCAATTTTATAGATATTCCAGCTTTGTGATAAAATAATTCAACTACAGCAAAATTCAAATGAGACTTTAAAAATAAAAAAGAGCTTTACATAAATAGCCGCTTCCCTATCGTGATAACAACTGGAAACGTGGTACTGGTGAATCTACATTTCTACTGATTCAATAATTGTACCCTTAATGCTGTTTACCATTTCATGTGTATTATTTATATATCAACCAAAGGGTATGAACACTAAAAAATAATTTCACTTCACTATCTTCCATTTCTTTTTATTTTAAAAGCCCTGAAGATACAGTTCTCCTATAAATAATAATAAAAAGGTGCTATATTAATATTTCAGTAAAGATCCACATCTACATGCTCACACGCACAAATGCATGTTCTCTCATAGATACACATACCCCTCCCTACAAATTAACTGTGCCTGAGGCTTGTGAGAAAATCAGGTCAAGCTAAAGGAGAAACCAGAGAACAGGACCAAAATTAATTTACGACTCTGTACCGCGTATGAATATGAGTTTGCAGGAAGAAAATGGCTTATTTGTTTGGCCATTCCTATTCCTGTATCTGTTGAGAAATTTTAACTCTGAGACATGTGGATCAGCATCTTGGCCAGACAAAGAGGAAAGTTCAACTCTCTCAGCTTAGATTTTATTAGATTCCCTTAAGTTGGATAAAAGATGGGTGTCTGCTTGTCAGTTCTGTTCTGCTTCAGAACATCTAATAGCCCTTTCTCTACCTCTTTCTTCCTGGGAGATATATTTTGGTAAAATTGCGAATAAAATCATGATTTGCCTCTCTGCCTCAGAAGGGGTTTGTAGGCAATAATTAGCATCCTTTTCAAACATTTAGAATGGTTTTCAATCCGGTTATGTCTTTCATCTCTGCTATGTGCATAGCATAAATATGTAAATACGATAAAACAAGTGCTTCTGTAATCATGTTTATTCAGACCCCCCCAAAATCCCAAATTATTGGTGATACCCCTCTTTTGAACCCCCACATAGATCTATCAGCAAAACATATTAATTTTATCCTCAGAATGTCCAGGTGCTGATCTTTATGCCTTTTGCAAACAGCTGATCTTTATGCCTTTCACAAACATTTCTACTCTGGTCCAAGCCCCAGTCATCTCTAATTTGGGTTCTTGGAACCACCTTTTAATGGTACCCCCACCCCGACCGCCACCCCTACCACCATTTCAGCCCTTGCCTTCTCTGAGTCTGTTTTCACCCAGCAGCCAAAGCAATCTTCTGACCTGTATATCAGCGTGTCACTCCTCTCGGAACTCTCCAGCTCCTTTCCTTCCCACTCAGACTGACAATCAAGCACCTGGCTTGTGAAGTCACTCTTCCCATCTCTCATTCCATTCCAGACTCATTGGTCTGCTTGCTTTCTCTGAGTTATCCAAAATATGTTACACGCTCAGAGCCACTGTTCTGGCCAATCCCTCTGTCCAGAATGTGCTTCCCATCAGAGATCTGCCTCCATCTTCCCCTCATCCCCCAAGTGCCTGTGCTGGTATTATCTCAGCTGGGAGGTTAAGCTAGGTCTCCCTGAAGACTTCATATTAAGTAGCATCCACCTCCCAACCCTCCACTACTGCTTCTTGCCCTAACTAGTCTCTGTTTTCCTATCCAGTACATATATACACACACATACATGTATTTGTATCTGTGTGCCTATTAATATGTATATTTTTGTTAGATTTGCTATTATTCACTTACTGGCTTTCCTCTCTCTACACAAGAACATAAGCTCCAAGAAGGCAAAGATTTTGGTTTATCACTTCATAGCCACACCCCATAAAAAAGTCCTTGACATTCATTAGACACTCAGAAAAGGAAGGCATAAAGGGATGGTGGGGAAATGGGGAGGGAGAGGGAAAGATAGAAGAGAAGGAAGGGTTTAAGGACCTTTTCTTATGATGACTAATCTTAGAAACTCTGATGGAAATTCCCTACTAACCCTTTAATCTCCCACACAAGCACTTATTTCAGCCTCTCTTCTACTGAATACTTTTACATTTTTTACTTCTCTTATTTTTAGTTCAAGTACACATATGCCTGCTCTTTGTTTAAACAATGTGGATACTTTACTGGGCTCATAGAGGAAGGTGGGAAGAAGGAGCCCACCTTTCCTGCCTAGACATTGACCAGTTTCCTCTCCCACACCCACTTTGCCAAATGAGGCAAGAAAAAGCATCCTTACCTCCCAGGTGAACATTAATTACTGTTTGCACCATGCTTTGAGATCCATAGATGAAAGCAGCCATAAAAGCAAAAAGTGTTATTACATTGCAAATGGTTATAGGCTCTCATTTAGCTCTGGAAACTGATCAAGCGGGAATGTTGAATCATGAGACTAAGGTTGGCCAAATATTACACTTGTTATAATTAATTTGAGCTTAAGCTTCAACACGGTGACATGTTTCCTTTAAATAAAGTTAAGTCCTGTCAGGATGCTTGAATCTATATGGGTCTCCATTTTCAACTGGGAACTTAAAAAATTTCAGATATGCAGAAGGCAGGAGGCAAATGGACATCTGATTTCTGGTAGGGAAGGGAGACTGTCTGGGCAAACAACTTACTTCTGAGACATCTTCTGAATGACCCCCTGTCTCCTCTATCCCCAAGGTGCAGTGATAAGAACATTCACAAAATTATGGGTCTTTAGAATTGGAGCTGGATTTAAAGTGCCTATAATCTTACTCTCAATGTGAAAACAATCTCTGTAGCTGCTCAGGTCTGCTTACATAGTCTGTTAGATGGGGAGCTTTTCCCTGTAAGGGCTAGTGCTGATGTTATTCAGCCACTATTGTTAAAGCTCTTTGGGTGGTTGGTGACCATTTTGGCCAAAAATAATTATTAAACATTTTCTGTGAGCAAGTACGATGTCAGGTGATTTGGGAGATAGAAAGAGGGAAAATAGCAACACTAAATAGTGCAGACTCAACAACCACCTAGAGCTATGCCCTTGCCTAAAAGAAAGCCTGACATGGAGTAGTTATTCAATAAATGTGTCAAATAAATGAAAGAATAGGTTGCACTCTAGAAGGAATGATGAAACTCATGCCTAAGGAACCATAATACTAAGCAGAACTTATATAAAGGAGAGGCATAGATAAATGAAGCACACATCAAAGATCCTGCCTCCTTTAACTTTCAGCATTCTTATAACTGACATCTGAAACAATTTATAAAAGTCCATTTCTTTTTCCATGGCTCACAGTTCAATTATTTGAGGGTTTCTACAACTTCTCTTACCTCTTCTCGAGGCTCAAGAGCTGTGGGGCCTGTAACCTATTAAATGATTTTTATTGCACCTATCAGTCTGAATTTCCTCCCCATGGGCAACTCAATTTCTCAAGTAGGCTCCTAAGATGACGTCAGTCTCCAACGGAATAGACCAGCAAATCCAGCATGGACTATAAGTAATACTCCTTTCCATCTGATTTTCATACTGCCTCATAAAGCAAAAACCATTTGGCCATGGAACCCTTCTTTCCTGAGACATACATTTGCATTTTGAGGAAGTAAGCATAGTTCAGAAAATCAGAGTATAACATTAAATGTTGGTGTGTTCCCTTTTTTTTGGGGGGGGGGGGTTAGTGATGGGAACCTGTTTTACATATCTTCTGTTAGAATTGTAGAATTGCAGTCCACTCTTAGGATGAAGAAAATCTTTCCCCGTCATCCTAATTTGAACTCCGGGCTTTCTATCCATCCTTTGATTTAAATATCATTATAAAGAGTGTAATTTAGTGGTTAGAACTTTGCTCAGAGCTCACTAATTCTCTGTGTGGTCTGGGAAAAGCCACTTTCTCACTCTGAACCCTAAATGTGTCATCAGGAGAGTGAATTGGTTGTTCCAGATATCATCTGAGGTTCCTGCCAGAGCTAGCTTTCAGTGTTTTTAGTCACATCTTTCTTTGACCTAATCCAGATCATTCTATAAATTGTACTAATCATAGAGATAGCTAGATGGCTGCCTTAAATAGAGGCTTGGAGAAGGAGATAAAGCAGCAAGTCATCCCTTCTCCCAGCTTCAAAGACCTACCTAACATGGCAGACCACATAAATTGAGAAACAAACATGAACTACTAGCCACAGTTGTCTGTCTTCCTCTGTACAGTGTGGCAAGTTTTCATTGGAAAGACCTGAAAACTCACATCACTTCCATCATGGTGGTGTTTGCTGGTTGCCCACACAAACTTGTTTGGTCATGCCCAAATTGCACATCATTGCATCACCCAGCATGCAAATTAGCCACTCATCTTAAGTCTTTCAACATTTCAGCCCTGGTTGCCAATGATTTCTTTCTTGGTAACTATGAGTATTTGAAAACAATGTCAAAACAAATCAGTTTCCCTTTTCACCCCCATATAGTCACTCTGAGGCTATGCGTACCTCAGAGTTTTTGCCATGGTCTCTTTATTTACTGTCTACCTCCTTTCTTCCCTTCTCCATTAATTGCCTCACCTAATTCAAAATTCCTCCTTGCCTCTCTCAAAGTGGGGCAGAGCATGTCAGCTTGGGGGTGGGGGAGGCAAAGAAACAACCCTTTCCTAGAGCAGTTTCAGAACCACGGAGAGCGATGCCAGGTAGAGACGGGGAGTTGGGGTGGGGGGTGGAATCCATTTTAGTTGGCTCTTGCCTGTGAATTTGAGGCTCTGTTTGGAAGCCCACAGGTGGTGGAGATGACAAAACTCTAAAGAAGCTCTGCAGTAAGAACCACTCTCCCCAGAGCTTAGGAGCCATCACACACAGAGAAGAGATTGCATCTGGGCCCGGCTGCCATCCTAATGTCGGCCAGCTTGGCATTTACCTTCCCTCCCCAGGCTGACCTCTGAAGATGGGGGCAGGCTCTGGGGGCATTGTTCTAACCGTGCAAACGCTGCAGCCATTGTGTCGCCTGGGAGTGCTGCCGGTTCCTCTCCAGCCCAACACTGTAATTTTATCAACTCTGGCTCAGAGAAACCTATATTTATAATGCTAATTAGGAGGGCACACATTTAATTTGAGTGGAAGACTGTATCTTGCTGAGGCTGATAGCACAGAGCTCAAGCGACAGCAGTCAGAGGCAAAGCAGGCCTTTCTCCCTTCTCCAAGTATTTGAAACAGGGCTTACTCTTGCCAGACAATTTCTCTGTTGGATTAAAAAGAGAGAGAGAGGGAGAGTGCTGAATATGCTAGAGCTCAGAAAACTTTGCGTTTATCTCCCGCCTGCATAATATATTTCTCTGTGCACAGAGAAAACATGCCTCTTATGTTATCTAATTGTTTCCTGACACATTTAGCAACATTTCACACTCTTTAAAGTGACATTAACATTGCTGACAGTGGAGGTGCTTTCATTAGATGGGCTTTGAATTGCAGCCAGGATGCACTGCAGGTCTTCAAACGGGCTTGTAAAAGGCAAGAAAGGCATTATTTATGAAAATAGAGACTTGGCCAACAATGCCCTGTGGGTGTGTATTAATTTTGCTGATTCTAGTCAATTTAAGAATGCATGTGCATACATACACACACACACACACACACGAGCTTCTCATGGGCTAAACTAAAATACCTTCATTGTCTGGCAGGTCACTGGTTATATGAGTGTCAAGGAACCATCTCTCCTACAGCTTTTCAACCACAACACAGCACTGTGCTATTCCGGACACAAATCACTCACTTTGCTCCTAGTCCTGGGGTTCAATAATGGCACAACTGTGTAGGCGGTCAGCATGATTTGCATGCTTCCAGTTGTGGAGTTAATTCTCCTCCTCCTTTTCCCCATCATGTTTCCTCTTGCCCTGGGAAGGCTGCTTTTCATGTCTTTCATATCTGCATGGATGCGTGGTCCCTGGAGGGTGTTCCAAGTGAGCCTTCAGAGAACACTAGCCTGCAGGCTCCTGCCACTGCAGGGTCTGAGGAGAAAAATTCAAAAATTCGTTCTGACCTTCACAGAACAAGTTAGCCGGATTGGAGACACAGGAATGGTAACAAGGTGAAAGGGAAGGTTGTGGATTTCTCCTAGGACGCAACCTCTTCTGTGATCTCTACCCCATGATTGAGCCCATCCTTACTACGTGGGCAGAATATTATTTAGAAATTGGAGAATTTTTGAGCTGTGGGAGGACTTCCTACAGATTATTTCGTCACCCCAATCTGCCACTCCTAATCTGTCTTCCCAGTTGATCCTGGTTGGAAGGAGTTACTTCTCTCTCTTTTTATGCCTATTTATTGTTGCATGATTGTAAGTGACACACCATGCTTAATTGTAGAGATCTGAACTCATATCTTGACCTAGCCAGTTACCTGCTGAGTAATACACTGGTCTTGTCCTTTGAGTTTTGTCAGTGTCAGGTGTCTCCTCTGTAAAATAAGGGGGTAGTATCAACAGCGTTGTATAATTCTAAAGGATGAAACACTTGACACATGATACCTAGACTATCACAAATGCTCAAGAAATGGGAATGGACGTTAGTCTCTGGACCAAGGACTCTGCCTTTAGCCTACCTGTGCTGTTAATGCTACAGTCCAAAAGCATGTATGGAGTGAGGCACACGACTATCTGCAAAAGTAAACCTGGCCTCAGAACCACAGTACCCTTTGTAACTGTACTGTACGAGAGGGCTTTTTCCTATGCAAGGCAGTGACTTTTGAATGACTGTTCAGGATTACACATATGCAATCCATGTCTTCCTATAATACTAAACCAGGGACCAATCTTGTTTACATTGTTCATTCCAATTTCAAAACATTTTTATACCTTTGAAGGAGAATTTTCCATCCTTTTGTAGGTCATGGGTGGTTAGATTCCAAGAGAGCTAATCTTTGCCCCTTGTCAAGGACTATTTAGTAAGGAATGGGTGGGATACCCTAAGTGTGGGCAGCAGAGAGCTGAAATACAGGGAACATCTGTTGCCTGAGTCCAGAGTTTTCCTTGTCATCCCTAAAGCACAGAGCAAAACACAGACTTAGTGTTGAGAACTGTTTGCTCTCAACAGACAAAGCCTTTGAAAAGCCTTCCAATAATGAGATTGAAAACAATTACCATTTGTAGAGCACTTCACCATTTGCAATGTACTTTCATATATGTTATTTCCCCTAGAAGAAGGATATCACATCTATCTCACACCCTTCTTATGGATGATAATAGTACTTATCATTTACTCCAGAACATTTATCTAAATGTCTCATTTAATACTTACAGTAATCTGTGGAGTATGTCTATACACATTTTTGCTTATCAGTTGAGTGCAGAAAAGTTAGGTGACTTGCCAAAAGTCACCCAGCGAATCAGAGGCAGAGCCAAGATTTGAACTTCAGTCTGGTTCCAATGCCAGCGGTACTGCCACATCAGTGATCAGTACTTTGTCATGACAAAGGTTAATAGATTCCATTGGCATGTCTCATGCGGTGTGCCATGAGCCTAATGCCAGAATGACTGGACTCACATTCTTCTTCTCAGCCAACTTATTCCTCCTGCATGTCAGTGTGGTTGTCTTTGAGATGGGAATGCCATCACCCACCCCATCGTAGATATAAGCATAATAATATTAATAGGTGTAAAGGGCCCAGACAGAATACCTGGAACATCACAGCACATCATGATCCCATCGCTGGGCAGTACTGTTGTTTCCATGTGGCGCAAATACCAGAAACCAACATATAAAGGTGAGTGAGAAAGATGCCCATGCCACTGAAGATGCATTCCAAGGAATCTGCTTGAAAACTAAGTTTTGCCCTGGGCATACAGCTTCCAGAAATCTTTATCGCCCAGGTTTTCCCCCAACTAAGCTCTTTTGAGAGTGTAATGGAAAGCAAGGAGACTGCCCCAAATATCTTCTGCATGTGGCCAAGCTTGGTGCCCCCACACCTAAGGGACTGTGCCCCCCACATGTGCCTTCCCAACATGGAGGTGCATCTCCCAAGCCTTCCTAACTAGAGAGGATGCACTCTCACACGGGTGAATTCTAGGGTCAACTGGTGAAGCCCACAGTTTGCTCACACTGCCATCCCAGACAGTCCCTTACACAGGCGTCCCCTTGGAAACCAGGATTATACCTCCCAGATCTATTATGTTGGTAATGTGTTGTTTAGGTCAGTGCTGTCCAGTAGAATTTTCTGTGATGATGGAGATGTTCCGTTGGCTCTTAATAAAGCCCATATCAGTTTTTCCTTCAATATGTCACAGCCAGCTGTGTCTTCACCTGAGCCCGGATGAAGTACTGGCTTTATGTTCTAGCCACTTGATTAATAGGACAAAGGCAATCAAACTCAAATGAATTCTTCCCACCAAGAAACTGACACACTGAGTAGCATCTACACCCTGAGACCAACACCACTCAGCGGTGGCTTCAGCTCCACATACACTTGATCCATCCAGTTCATGTTTGTGGAGTGATTTTTATCATCAACCAATTGAACTACTGTTTATTGTAGACTGGCTGTCGGCTGCAAGCTGGCACACAAACACGAAGGCCGCAGCCTTTTTCCAGCCACTCACTGTTTCATGTGTGAGTCACACATTTAGACAGCCAAATAAGGTCCCGTCTAACAGGTAAAATAGAAGCATGTCCTGCATGCCAGTGGGTAGGGTGATCAGGAAAGTTCTATGAAGAAGGGTGGATGTTTGAGCATCTTTAAAGCTTGCAGGAGAAAGTTGAGATTACCAAGTACAAGGAAAAGCACCAGGAGAGATGCAAGGAGAGAAAGATCAATATTCAATAGAGCAGTTGCTCAGATGTGGTTAGGGTGCAGGGAGGAGGGAGTCTGACAAGAGATTGTTGCTCTACAAGGGTCTGGCTGGTATTGTGCAGGTAGAGGGGAGTTGGGAGAGTTGAGACAAGAAGCCTTTTGTTAGCAAATTTGTAGCTTCATTGGCCACTGTATGGAGGGGGGAAACACAGGAATGAGGGATCCTGGTAACGGGGAAAGTAGCATCAGAATCTACATGTGCCATCCAATATGGTAGCCACAAGCCACGTGTAGCTATGTCGACTTGAATTAATTAGAAAATTAGTGCTCTGGTTACACTGGCCACATTCCAAGTGCTCAAGAGCCAAGTGTATTCAACTGCATAGAAACGGAACATCTCCATCATCACAGAAAATTCTGTTGGACAGCACTGATATAAACAACACATTGCCAACATAATAGATCTGGGAGGTATAATTAACATGCATGTACAGGACCTCCCTGGTGTTGTAGGGTTAAGTCTCAGAGGTATTACCTCTGCTGCCCAAGTTGATCCCTATATAGGGAGCTGACCCACATAGAGTACAGCAGACCTCTCTGTCTCACCTGCTTCTTCTCTTACCAGTGTATTTCAGTAGCTATGCCTGGTGTGCTCCCCACTCTGGTGAATTCTCTCACCTCCAGCACCTCTGGCCTACATTCCAGTTCTTGTCTGCATGTATGAATGAATGAATGAATGAATCTACCTTTAAAAAATAGAAGGGGGCTCCCTGGTAGCCTAGGGTTTAGTCTCAGTGCTATCATTGCTACAGCCTGAGTTTGATCCCCAGCCAGGGAGGTGACCCATACAGCACAGCAGACCTCTCTTGTTTCACCCACTGCTCCCCTCAGCAGTGTATTTCAGTAAATCTGCCTATTCTTCTCCCTAGGCTGTCTCTGGTGAACCCTCTGACCTCTGACAGCTCTGACCTGTACCCCAATTCTATGCAAAAATAAATAAAATGTTTTAAAAAGATGCATATATAAAGGAATTTCTCGTCAAAAGGTGTTTGAGCATCTATTATCTTTCACGAAATAGTAGAGTCACTGGAGGTAACGTGGATTTTGTGTCCTCAAAAGGGGAAGTGGCATAGATTTGCTGCATGTACCTCATGAATAGGAAAAGACTAACCTTAGACAATTATAGAAATCATATTATTTCAAAAATAAACTCTACCCTGCATTTTCAGCTTAATCTGTGTTTGACACCTTCAAAGTGTGGTGCTGCCAGGAAGATGTGATATATAAACATGAACGTTGATAGGGCGACCCAGTAACAACACCCCAAAACTAGAGCCCTAAACTGTGAAGACAGTTCATGCTTGAGCTCCTGAAAGAGCCCCTTTAACTGGGACAAGTCCAACAGCCTGCCAGCCTCACCATAAGTTATGTATAATAGCCTGTGCGAAAATCGGAGTCATTTTGCCAGGCCCATCTGAAAACGATTTGTTTTCAAGAAAATTCTTAACTGGGTTTTGCTGAGTTCAGTGAAGTGTGAGTGAAGAGGACAATTAGGTCTTCTCCTGTGCAAATAAAAACTTTCAACAGAATGATGTGGAATCAAGCAAACTCCATTACAATGATCTTGCCTCGTTGAGAAGACCTCAGGAGTCATAATGAAAATTCCTGGGGTGAGGTCCAGTAACGTGAAGCTGAAGCTCAGCTGGGGTGTTCTGCCTAAGTAGCTCTGTAAAGACAGCCTGGCCCTCACACAGAAAGGCGGTTCGTCCTTCCTCAGAGAGGAGTTAACTTGCAGTCAGGAACTCTCTAGTTCTCTTACTTAAATTCCCTAGTGACATAGAAGCTTATTTGCTCAATGTTTTCTGGGGGGTGGGAGGGCAGAAAGACTTGACTACAACAAAATGTTCACTTCTATATCTCCTCCATTGGAAGACAAGAACTACTTAAATACTTAAGAGCTGACCACCACATTCCAGGAAATAGCCTTTATCTAAAGCTATCACAAAGGTCAACTCAGGAGTCTATGACAGCCGGCCTCTGTCATGGCCTTCTTTGCCATGGGTCTGTCCTGTGCCTTGTAGGGTGTTAGCAGCATCTCTGGTCTCTATCCTTTAAAAACCAATAGCAGCCTCTCCTGCCCCCTTGCCTGCCACACAAGTTGTTTCAACCAAAGAAAGCATCTTTAGATTTTGCCAAATGTCCTCTAAGGAGAAAATTGCTACCTGTTAAGAACTGATTTGTCCTAACATAAGCAGCAGGCTACAGAGTCTATAAATATATGATTTAAATAAATATATATACACATAGATAAATGTATAACATGTATATATTTTAATTTTAAGTTGCTATCTGCATTGAGGTCATTTTGCAGTGTACAGTTATGATCAAAACTAATATTGGTCTTTTATTTAATTTAAGATATAGGAAACAAATTAAGTCCCTCTCAGCCTAAGATCAATGTGGTATATGTAAGTCCCAATGACAGCTGGAAGGTGATCTGAGTTTCTCTCCAGTACTGACAACAGAAAGCTGCTGTAGTAACAAGTAGACAGCCATCTGTCTGCATTTCTCCCCACTCTTTGATACCCACAATAGTCTTATAAATAGATTAGATACCTCCTGCCATAAGTGGTTTCTCTGGGACCCCACATGTTTGATTCCTTGTGATTTAACAGGAAGGAAGTCAGCTTACAGAACATGAAAATTTCATCATTCTGGAGGCAAGCGATCTGGAATCTATTTCCAGTTCTGCTAAATAACGGTATGGCACTGGCCAAGCTATTTTCTCACTTAGACTTGATGATCCATTTTAGACAGGATGATTTTGGTTCTCAGTGATAAAAACCAACTCAAGCTAGCTTAAAGAAAAGGCAAAACAAAAGAGAGGGTAGGTGGAACATAAGTGATTCATATATTGAAAAGTGTTGCTTCAGGTCTGACAGAATCCTGGTGCTCTATCAATGCCATCAGGAATTTCTTTTCATTTCTCGTTTGTGCTTTCCTCTATGCTAATGCTCGTCTCAGACAACCACTCCCCCTGAGTGGCATTGCTCCAGTCTCTCCATCTCCAGGGGGTAGTAATGATAACACAGCTATGCATACAGTAAGTGCTTGAGAATCGACTGGAACCAACACTGCATGCTTCATTAGCTCCTTCTGGGTCTTTGTACCTACTGTGTGCCAAATATAGCTCTAGGGAATGACTGATGTTTCTCCAGACTTGACAGTAACGTGTGAAGCAACTATTGTTATTGTCAGAGAGTTCCAAAGAAGTGCTCAAACCCACACAGAAGCAGGCAGATGTCAGTCAACATGGCACCAAAGTCTGTGCCCTCTCTGCATCCCACTTGGTTGTGGAAGACTGATAAAATGGGATAGGCTAAGAAGCTTGCAGTAGATTGCACAAGACAGACAAATATTTTTGCCATGGATACAGAAATAAGCATTTACAAGAGACAGATGATCACCTCCATTGAAGTCCAGGACTTCACTTGGGACGAAAGTTTAGGAATTGCCTGTTGTTATTTTGACAATTTGAAAACCTGAGTTCAGATCTTGGTTCCTCCCCTGGAGTGTATTATTTATATACCTGCATCTGCATCTCTAGAGAGCATATTTTTGTGACTCTTGTGGAAGAGGCATACATAAACCGCCAACTCTGAGACTAAGCATATACTGACACGCTGAATGAGTGTGAAGTAGCTGTATCCATGGTCCCTTCCACTGAAAGTAGAGAGACCAGGTAGAGTTGCCATTGGGGTACCTTTTGCCTTTTCTGTCAGCATGGCTGCCACACCCCCAAGCCTTGATGAACCCATCATCAGTGTGCAAAATCCGACAGAACTTGGAAAATCCAGCATATTTTCCTGAATAATGTTTTCATGGAGCTTAAAACAAGTTGGAGCAGAATTCATTAAATACCAAAAAAAGGGGGCAGGCAAGATCCCAGGCTTTGACATTATTTTTATTTACGCACATATTTATGTACCTTTCCTTTTAACACCTTCACAAATAGAGACACAGCCTGAAAACATATGGGGGAAGTGAATAATTTAGTGAGCTCTTAATAAACAACAAGCATTAGAAAATAGCATTAGGAGAATTGTTTAAATTCTCTAACCAGCTGTTTCACCTATGTTAATACAGTCATTTTGTACTACTCAACTTTAGCACGAAAGGCATGTTTTTATTGAACCTTCGAATTTGCAAAGTCATGGAAGATTTCCAGGCTCTGACTCAGGAACCACTTTCTCTCTGTACAAATCAGTGTTCCCATGCCGTTGATGTAGGACTTTCCCCAGGAAAAGCTTGGTTTCTTTCAATGCTCAATCAACTCCTGTGAAATGATTGGTATGGCACATTCCAGAAGGAGACTCAGAAGTGTAGGGTTCAAATTGCATTCACTTTTCAGTAATCACTCTTGTCTAATGTGAGACAGAATAAAGTGAGCCATTTTAGCTTGGTGTTGGGGTATCAGACAGCCTGGGTTCAAACCCTGCTAATTCTGTTCCTTTCTAAAATGCACTGTTAGGAAAATTAGTTTAAGCATCAGTGTCTTCACCTGCAACAAAGGGTATCTACTCTGTTCATGGAAAAGTCATGAATTTCAAAAGAGAAAAACACCTGTAGGATACACTGCTCTGTTCTTCTGTTCCCATCATAATATATAGTTGGTGATAAGGTCATGGAACTTACTCTTTTGGATGTAATCTTTGCTGGTCCTTTTTTTTTTTTTTTTTTTTTTTCTCCCCCCCCCCCCCAGTATCTCTCTCCTCCACAAAATACCATGAGACTCTGTCACTCTGTGGCCCAGTTGTACATTGTCTACACAGAGCATGTTAATATCTGTTCATTAATCTTTTGAACACAAAAGGATCCAGTTACTTTAAATAAATTTTGAAAATTGATCTGTAACATGCCCTCTATCATAAATTAGTGAATATGTTTAAAACAGTTGGGCAGAGCAGCAATTTCATGGGGAATATTTACTGCCTTAGGGATGGAGAGGTGATTATAGCCCTTTAATCTTGGGTAGGAGAACTAAATCTGAATCCAAATCAATTTACAAAGAAAAAAAATGGCACTATAATTGAGACAGTGGGAGTTAGAGCAATGTTGCTTCCACCACAGATGGTGTAGGATCAAGGTTTCAGGTCTGGCTGAAATGGATGATGGAGCATAACCGGCAGACAAGCTCTATGCCTCTGCTCCCTCCCTCCTCCTAGACCATGAGTTTTCTAATTGTTGATGGCACTTAACTCCCACCAAACTCACAGTGTCCTTTTAACACTCCCAGTCAACCAGGTAACATAAAAATGCCTCACTGTAATTCTTTCTAATCCCCAAATTTTCAGAAGTTGAAACTCATCACAATATTGTTCTTATTTGGAAAGAGAAATATTTATAAAATTTGAATTATCCCCCATTTCTTTTTAAGTCAGGGGAAACCCATTCATCCAGATAATTAGGCTTTGATATACATGGGGATTTGGGAAAAGCACATACACACCTGCACATCCACAAGACCACATGAGTTTAATGAATGGCATATTGCCGCCTTTGTATGTTTCCCCCTGCTTTGCAACACATCAACTAACCCAGTTTTCTGTATATTTGCCAGGGACCTACACAGTCAAAATAAAACTTCAAGAATACTTTTGGGGGTCAAAAGGGCCCTTTAGTGCATTAAGTGAGAAGCAGATACATGCCGGCGTCTATTTGCATGCTTGCCCTATGCTAGGTATCTCTGTAGGAAATCCCAGCCTATAAAGTGAGTCTACATTCCAGCATTCTCCTCTGTACTTTGGAACCTGTTGGTGTCTATACAGATGGTATCTGTCAGTTGGAGTAGTCAGGGGGAAGAGTGTAGCATAAGCGAACAAAATTAGCAAATGACATAGCAAATAGAAAGCAGCATACAGTTTGATTGGGGGCAGACCTAGGGACTGAGAAATTTCCAAGTAAATGGTAGGTGCCAGCCGCAAATGGAGCTTAAGGAGCTACCAAAGGATGGCATGAAAGGGGGCAGGGAAATGACAGGAATCAGACAATTCAGTGATGTGTGTTTCAATACACCCAAATAACCCCGGCACTTTCATTGTGTTCTGACGGCGCTTCCATTGTCTGTATTTGTATAAATTAAAAAGCAGTTCTGTCTGTATTCGATGAAATGAATTCATGCTGAACCAAATTTCAAAAAGTTCATGTAAAGAATGATTTCACAGCAACTATCCTATCAGGCGCCTGGAAAATTGCACTTGAACTTCAGTTCCACCTCAGTCACTCAAAGGAATTTAGAAATTGGCTTCCAGCCACCCTTGTTCTTCAACATGCAGTTTCAGATACGCCTCAATAATACAAACCCTAAAGCCCACTGACTGTGAGTTAAAGCCTGTTCCCGCCAGAGCCTCGCTGCTTGGCACGCGTCGGCACCCACTTCACGGGGTCTCCGCCCGGGTTACCTCCCTATTCTGGAGCCCCGACAAAGGTGGAGGGGAGCAATGCCATGTAGGGCTACTTTGAACTTCACAACCACATTAGGAGAAAATCTTTGAATCCTGTCAAGTACTAACTGCTTTAAGTGGTTATTCAAAGAAATATTCTTATTTGAAATCTCGAGTGTGCCTAGAGATTGGGAGATGGGAAACTGGCACCACCCTGGTTTTAGGTCACCTTTTTGTCACCTGCCTTTGGGCAGGTGCCATGGAGAGTGGCTGGAGGGTGGGTCTTGGACTAATCAAACCTGAGTTGGATGCCTGGTACCTGCTACTTGCTAACTTTATGTTTTCACCCCTCTGTGCCTCAGTCTCCGCATATATAAAATGGGGATGATTGTAATGATCATAATCATCATCAGATCACTTTGAGAATTAAATGAGAGAATATAGGCAAAGTGATGACAGTGGGATGGCAGATGGTCATGTACAAAATCCCTAGGTGCTTAAATAGTATGGACAACAGTATCTATCAATGGAGGGGGTCTGGGGAGGAGAAAGTTTCCCTGTCTGTGCTGATTTGGACATGTTTAATCTACCTTTGCCTGCACAACTGGCAAGACTATCACTGCCGATCTGGCTCCAAAGCAGTTATGAGTGAATTAGTTTTCAGACCCAGCTGCATTTGATCCATTGGTCCATTTCAAGGGTGATTCTTGTTCAGTTGTGTTACTGGTGGGAGCACTAACATCTAAGCTATTAGGGTATTTCATCTTCTCTCTCTTCGGCCCCTGCACCCTCAAAGATGGATATTCGTATAGCTGTTGGTTCTGTTTGCTCTCACTGTAAGTCCCTTTCTTCTACCTTTGCAAAGATTCCTCAGGCATCACCTCTCCCAGGAATCCTTGATGAACTCTCCACCACTCCCTATACCTGGCCAGACTGGACCAGCCCCCATCTCTGCCCCCACAACAACACGCCCTCATGTGTCACCACCCTGCTCCGTAGTATGTTGTACTAAGATGACGTATTTACCAGCCAGACCCAACTAGGCTGTGTGCTCTCTGATTCAGGGGTGATATCTTATTGAATATTTCTTTGGGCATTATCAGTGTCTAGCTGACTGCATACTTGATTGAACCACAGTGATCTATCAATATCATTTAATGCACTGAAGGATAGATCAAGAAAGACAGTAATAAAGTAGCAACGAAAATTGGCATCCACAGGAGGTGACTGAAAATGTGTCCACAGCGGTTGTATATCTACAACCAGGAAAGCACATTTCTGACCCAAGACACTTCCTGTCTGGTTTGAAACTCTAACCTGGTTCTTGAGTCTGCTTTCTCCAAACCTTGTCATTCTGCCCACACCCTCCACTCAGGGTCACATCGCTTGGGCTGCTACTCTTGGAACCATTTTCTGAGTTTCCCAAGTGCACAAACCAGCAGGAAAGTAGTTGTGAGGACCCTAAGATATAGGGGTGAATCGGGCAATCATCTTCAATTGGCAATTTGGCTGCCAGGAGCGAGCGCCCTGCCACATGAGAAGTGGTAACAGCCACGCAGTGGGAGGAGAACCTCTTGACACAGGAGCATCTCCCAGACACAGCCTATCCCCTGCTGGCCTGGCTCTCCTCTTCACATCTGTGCTGCCCTTTGTAGCCATTCCCTTTGGTGTCCCCAAAATCCCCATGTTGGAGAGACCAGGGACATTGGCCAACTCACCAGCATGTAAATGTTCTGCCCTTTCCACCTCTCCTCTGCCTCTACCCAGATTAATTAGTTTTCAGTCAACCTTGTTTATTTTTTTCTCATCCAACAGGTGCTATTCTCTAGGAAAACCCTGAGGATGCAGAAGAATAAAAGAGACAGAAGTCCATTTTAAATAGTAACAAGGGCTACAAACTTAGACAAGTTAATTGGACAAACAAAGTAGATGGAAGTTTTCAAGAAGGCAGGTGGGGGAGGTTTGTGCGAAGAGAAGGAGCAGGCTGGTTAGGTTCCATGAGGTAGTAGCCAGGGGAGAACTCTCCAGAGAGGAAAGAGGAAGGGTGAAGTGTCTGAAAGTGGGACCATTTGGCATATCAAGCAGTAGAAGGAAAGATGTACTCTTCATGTTGACTGGAGATGACAGTCAGGGCCGCTGTTAGATAAGAGATCAGACAGACATGTAGTGGCATCAGAGGAGGCAAGACTCGAAGGTCATCCCAAGGAGCATGGATTTCTTTCTGCATCCAGTGGCAAATTTTGGGAGGTTCCCAGACAGAAAGGGAAATGACCTGAATCCTGCCTTTAAAATATCAGCCCGGGGGCCCTCCCTCTTGGCGCAACAGGTTAGGACAAAGCACTGCAATCATGCCACAGCTGCTTCAGTGCGAGTTTGATCCCCAGCACATGGCAGGCAGACCCCTCCTGACCCACTCGCTGCTCCCCTCAGCAGTGTACTTCATCCATCTGCCTGTTCTGCTCCCCACTCTGTCTCTGGTGAATGCTCTCACCACCCCTTCATCTCTGGATTGTACCCTAGTTCTGTATGAATAAATAAATAGATCTTTAATTTAAAAAAAAAAAGTCAGCCTGGCTGCTGCAGAGAAGAGAGGGAGAGAGGGGGGACAGCAGAGATGCAGGAAGTGCTTCCTCAGCACCATGGACAGGTCCTTAAGCCTGCAATTTGAATGGCATAAACTGAAACCAGGTCCTCTGACAACATTGTTTATTGCAACACCAGCTGGGGTTTCTTTTCCTCCTTGGCATCATAAGGAAATGACACTGAGCAAAACAGGGTAATCCAACCACCTGCTACAGATAGATGGCCTCAATGGAAGCAGGGACGCGGTCAGGGAGGTAGTGAGATGGTGCAGTCGTGGATGAGACTGTGGTGGGGGTGCGAGCACGAAGTGACTGTTTCCCAGACTGATCGATCCCATTTGAGCTGTAGATGGGGATTTCCACTCAGGTGGGGTTTCTGAAATAATATAACTATCTGTCACATGCATTTGCACATTTGGAGCCTGATCAAACCACTCAAGAAAATACATCTGGAGTATTTCTTTGGGGGGTGAGGGGAAGGTGGATATCTGTATATGAGGTGGTTTCAATGTAACTTTCTCTGAATGCGCTCATGACATTCATGCTGACCTTTGACCCCTCTGTCCTTTCTCCCAGGTCGTCCCATTCCACCTACATCCTCGTCTAGCCTCCTCCCATCTGCTCAGCTGCCTAGCTCCCATAATCCTCCACCCGTTAGCTGCCAGATGCCATTGCTAGACAGCAACACCTCCCATCAGATCATGGACACCAACCCCGATGAGGAATTCTCCCCCAATTCATACCTGCTCAGAGCATGTTCAGGGCCCCAGCAAGCCTCCAGCAGTGGTAAGGAAACTCTGTGACGTCTGAGTGTGGGGGGCTGCGTGCATGCTGTCCTGGCACCTCCAGCAAAATAACAACTCTGAAACCAAGGCTGGGGAGAAGGTGGTGTGGAGAGCACCAAGGTGAAATGCATTTGCTGTTTTGTAGCAATGTACTTCCAGGTACATTTGTTGAAGGTCACGGTTCCTAAAGAGGTACTGCTTCTCCTAACAGGGTGTGGGCCTCCTTCAGTGGGAGGAATTTGCCCAGTGCTGTATAGGAGAACATGCTGGTCTCAAAGGTGAAGTGCAGAGAGACAGTGGAATATTGAATTTTTGTATCACGGTGTTTCCGGTCATAGCTGAATGACCCTGTTCGCCCTCACATGCCCAATTTGTGTGTTTCTCAGATCCCCTGCCTTTTGATGGTTGACTTCTGACTTCTTCTTCCTCGCTCGTTCAGATGACTTTGTGATTAAAATGTGTTCCCTTGACATGAATACCAAATGTTTTGCAAAGTCTGAAGTGTTTGGGGGTGACCTCTCCTGTACAACTCACTACCTGCGTCTCTTCCCTTGAATAGAACAAGCTGAGTATATGGTACCCTGATAAATACGGCCTCAAAACCCCCAGTCTTTGTGGCTTCCACATTCACAGAGCAAAGTGAGAGGCCCCAGGGGCTTGTCCCATGCCTGAGCATTTTATAGATACAGTCTCAGTATCCAAATTTCTCCTGCTGGTGACGTGTCCAGGTGAACATGAACATGTAAGAGCTATAGTTTAGGACACATGGTCCAACAAGAAAGAGACATTTGTCAAAATGATTTACTTCTGACCCAAAGGCTTTGGAGTCCCCTTTGGAATTGGCTAGTCATAGTGCTTATTAATGTTCTGTCCAAAACAATACAGAACTTCCATGCCAGGAGGGCTCATCTAGGAGTATATGCCTCCACTGCTCCCCACCACCACTATGAAGGCCACCTCAGTACATTCCAACTGGTTCATTCTGGGAGTGGAGAGATGGTCCATGCCCTTCTTCAAAGCCAAGCCTGATATATTTAGTAAACTCATATTCTTTTTCCAAAAAAAAATTACCTAATCAAATCTCTCATCAAATGAGCAATCCATTGTTGATATTATGAAGGCCTTTAATCTACCATAAATCTTTATTAGAACTCATCAGAGCTTCTAGTTTGAGAGAAATGTGATTATGGCACTCTTAAAATGACATTACATCATTGGGGTGATTGGTTTATCATTTGGAGAAGAGACATCAATCATAACTAGCATAACCACACAGTAAATGAATTCAACCTTTCTACCGTGGAACAATGACACTGTAATTGCTCAAAATCAGGCTTAAAATGAAATCGGAAAATGCTCTTTCTTCAAATATGATGTTAACTTAATGGAATATATTATGAAAAATCATGTTTGAGGAAATTCTATATAATTAAAAATATGTGGAAATATATTCCCTTTTTTCTTTCATTGGAACCTGATTGTAGCTACAGAACCAATTTTTTTTTCAGCTGCAGAGATTATGTTGCATTTAATTGAACTACCCTCGCTTATGTTTTGCTGCTTTTTATTTCATACTATGTAATCGTGATGAATATTGTATTATGAAGGACAAGAGGCTTTTGAAATGAGGTGCACCTGCTGATAGCTTTTTAAAAACAGACAATTATTAGAGAGAAAATGAGCTTTTAAAAACTATATCCTTTTATGCAAGTATGGCTACCCCAGCAAAGATGATTTCTCTAAGAGGTCAGTTCATATCTCAGAGTTGTCTGGAATGTTTTCATATTGACAATGCTGAGAGTGATTTCTTTTCTTCTCATCATTCTATCAGATTGTAAGTTGTTGATAGGGTATTTTGGTTAGTTTTATGTCTAATCAAGACCTCATTTTGGTGGACACAACAGATCTGTGTGTTGAGAGTCAAATTTATCCATTGTTCATCACTGACGTCAATTTGTTTAGTTAACTTAAGATTGATAGCAATTTAAGCTTCCATAGCAGGTGAAAATACCTCAGAAAATTGGAGGGTCCACTTTTAGCCCAAACAAGAGCTGTGTCTAACTGATTTCTCCACCTTAAGGGTGAAGGCCCAATTGTGTGATAGTCTTGTTTTCAATAGATATTTACCTGAGAAATTTAAATCTCTGACCAGTGAACAGCCATTCAAAAGTCTTGACTCTAGTGTAGCTAAAGAGAGTGCAAATCAAATTCAAGTATGTCTTTCCTCATGTGTGTGTTTGTGTGTGTGCCCATGCGGGCAAGCACAGGCATGTGTCTGTCTGTCTGTCTTATGAAATGGATTTGGGGTCCAGGGAAAATTGGGGATTCTATCAAGATCTAAATGCAGTTGCCAAGAATTTAAATTTGACATAAAGGTTTGAAAATCAAGTTTGACACTGAAGCTACGAAGTGCAGAGATGTGCCTGGGTGTTCTGAATTGAGTTTGATGAAAGGGGCTGGATTCTTCGGTCGATGTCATGGTACAAGCAAAGCATCTGTGTGATTGGTTGTGTTGTGTTTAGCTGCTTAATTGTGCCAGAATTTTTTTTTAAGGTTGGCAATGACCTTGTGTTGAGAATATTTGGTACCAGTTTGCTCTTTGTGTCTTTTTTGGGTGAAAGAATACCCCTTTTAACACATTCAACCCATTCCTGACAGTCACAAATTTATTTCCTGTACTTATTTTGTTTTTGTTATATTTACGCTGCGCCAGTAAAGTGCATGATTAGCACAGTCTGAACATACATTCTCTGCCTACAAAACCTCTCTGCCCCAAAGACACAAACCAGACATAAAATTCACAAGCAAAATATTTTTGACAATGTGAAAAAGTAACTCCTCAAAGTAACAGCCAAACTTCACCTTTATAGCTTGACTATCATTATTTTCTATGGCTGTAGTGCATTTTTTAGTGGAGGATGCTAAAACCTCAACACCCTTGGAGTTAAATTGCTCTAACCCTCAATCTATGCCAATGGAACAGATAGCCAGGTAATACTAGCGAGAAGCTTAGATGAATGTGTTTCCCTTCCCTTTGAGCACTTTCTTCCAGGTAGTTGAGCTCTGGCAAGTAGCTCATCCTGTGTTCTGACCTTTGCCAGGGAGGGCAAGCTCCAGAGTGTTTCTTGTGTACAGCAGCATAGTTTCAAATCCTGTGAAATAATTCATCTGGAAAAAAATCTGTATCCCAGTGGCAGTGGAACAGAGGCTCCTGCAGATGGAAGAATGAGACTACCTTCCAAATCAGAATGGGGTGTGCAGTTTGCTCTCAGCACAGGGGGCAGAAAATAGATGGGCAGCCACATTGTCATCTAAAATCACTAGCCTACCTTCCTTTTCCTACAAAGTTGAGTTTTAGTTTTCTTACATGTCTAAATAAAGGATTTGGGAACATTTAGTAGTGACCTTAAACTCTGTAGAGGAATATAGCCAGAATGCTTCTAGGACCCTTCCAGTTGGTTCCATATGGCAAAGGGGGTATCCTGACCTGAGAATCTCAGTTGTAAAAGTGATTCAAAGGTGCCCTGGTCCTTCTTTAAAGAGTCACATCATGTTTAATTCTTTTCTTTTTTTTTAGATTTATTTATTCATACAGAACTGGGGTACAAGCCAGAGGCACAGGGGAGGTGAGAGGATTCACCAGAGACAGAGTGGGAAGCAAAACAGGAATATCGACAGTCTCTGCTGAGGGGAGCAGCGGACTAGTCAGGAGAGGTCTGCTGCACCATGTGGGTCACCTCCTGGGCAAGGATTGAACTCACACTAAGTGGCTGCAGCCAGCTTGTAATGCTGTGCTTTAACCTGTTGCACCACCAGGGAGGGACTCATGGCTAATTCTTAATGAAAACAGCACATTCAAATTAGCAAACTTCAGGTCGGCAAGAATTCAGTTGTCTAACTAATTTCAGGATTGTGTTGTCTATCAGACATCATAAAGCAAAAAAGTTTCATTCATTCATTCAACATCTCCTTTCATCCACTAATTTATTCCATTTTTATACCCTCTGCATGAATTTGTAACAGCTAAACTTCTTTTTTTTTTTTTAATTGAAAACTACACCTGGAAGACACAATAAAGGAAAAATAGAAAGGAAATATATAGGAAAAATATACGCATATACATAGGCGTATCTATGTAAAGTACTGTTCTTTTGTTTATGATAAGCAAACAAACAACAACAACAAAAGTTGATTCTAAG
Organism: Condylura cristata; assembly: GCF_000260355.1. Lineage (NCBI taxonomy): Eukaryota > Metazoa > Chordata > Mammalia > Eulipotyphla > Talpidae > Condylura > Condylura cristata. The sequence goes on along the minus strand of NW_004567127.1, from coordinate 22,416,650 downwards.
CATCCTGGGAATCAAAGCAAAAAAGGAAAGAAGAAAAAAAACACAATTTCCAATACTACTGAAAACAACAATCAACTGTTTGAGGGCCATACAGCATCTCCTCATGGAAACTCCTCTCCAAGGAGATAACATGAGCTTCCCAGGTGAGCAAACATACACCACTGGCTATAGCACACACACTGAAGAATCTGCTGTCAAAAGCTCTGACAACCTCCCTCCACATAATCCAGACAATACTTTAAGCTAAAATACAATTCTACAGCTGCCCCAAATTGCACAGCCTAAGAGCAGAACTTGAAGTGAGGCATAGACAAACCCAAGTCCTAGTAAAGGCCTAGAGAACCAAATACCCCAGAGATTATGGGCCTTAACCAGTGTTGCTCATATGAAATAATTTGTGGGAATTAGCCAACAGTGAGGTCAGAGTCACACCCAGAACCTGGAAAGCAGATGTCCTGTGTTACAAATGTGTCATGACATGCAAGGAAAGCTTAGAATTGATGTCCTCAAGGGAAAACTGAAGCCCAGCTAAGGCAGCCTTGCTGGTGAGACCCTTCCCTCTACATCCACACTGGGACCAGTAAAAAGAGGGGCCACAGGTTTTATTTACATCCGTGAAGCTTCTTCTCCTTACCTACTACAGGCTTGGGGGAACTTTTTCCCTCTCATAGATAAATTTCCTCACCTTCTGTAGCAACTTAGGCCATTGTAATTTAATTTAATTTAGGATTTCCCGGGTAGCTTAAGGCAAATACTATGCACATTGCTGATTGTACTGAGCTGATAATAGTTTTTTTTATTTTTTTTCCTAAGACATTGACATTGCAACACTATTTACCCATCTCCCCTAGTGTTCTGAGCTTCTTATTCTCTTCTTTTTCCTCTAGTTTCAACCCGCCAGCAGCCTCAGCCCCTCATCCACACAGCTCCACTGCAGGTGTTTGTGTCAGATCTCTAGTAGATGTTCCATCAGTATTTATTAAACCAATGAATCAGTTAATGTCTTTAGCTCATTTGATTAATTTACTGCTGCTCATCATGCAGAAGGGAGGGAGGACAGATCAGGGGAATATAGTTATTTTACAAAACCTACTCAATATGTCTGTTTTGGGGTTTGCTTCTGTCCGTTTTTAGAGACTCAGGGACTTTGTGACTCATCTTTAAAGGAGAAGGTTTTAGAAAGCACTATTCAAACACATCACAATCAGGAGCAGCAGGGGGGTGTGTTTCTGGAAGGCGTCTCTGGCTGGTCAGTGGCTTTGTCAGAGGAGGCTGCACCTGCTTGGGAGAGGCCCATTTTCACTCTTTATTTGGGGCTCAGGACATCAGAGTTCCAACATCGTTTCTTTTCTGGTTTGTTTTGCACACGAACCACATGGTTCCAAGCTCATGCCTGTCAACATGGATGCCTGGGTTGGATGTTCAGAGCTACCTGCTGCCCCTACCAGGCTCCCTGGCAGTGGGTTATCCCCAGCTGCCAGGCGTCTCCCCTGTGCTGGACAGTGTGAGCTGGCTCGAGTCTGTGGAAGTCCAGACATGCTCCCACTCTTCTCCCAAATGCATAACCACGTGGGTTTCACCTCAGCTGCAGGCCCTTTCTCCTCCCCAGTGCCAGCTCCTCTACCAGGCACTTTATTTACTGACTTCATTTGCTTTTCTTTGTCCCTTACCCCACCCCAAAGCAGCAAGGGTGACCAGAACACCCGTTTTGTGGATGGGAAAATCCATAGTCACAAAGCTGGAAATGAGGTTTTCAAAGTCAATCTTCTAATTTAAGGCAAATTTTCTCCCCACCCTCTTAAATGTTTGCCTCCAAAATATTCATGTGACTTATTGAGATGTACAGAAAGCAATGAAAGCACTGGAGTAGGGGTGTGGATGAAAACATAAATTAAAAACATGAAATGCTCTTCCTTTCTCCCCACTGCCTCGATAGCATGTAGCCCCACACTTCCCCTGAGGACCCTGGTTCAGTATCAGGAGGTCCTGAGTAACTGTTTCTACTACTCCCTGAAGTTGAGCCTTATGATCTGGCAAATTAGTCATGGATGTGATTGAAAGCTATCAAATGCAGGTGGAAGGACTTACTTTCCATACCCCTGACTCACAGCAGTCAATCATCTGTGCCTTGGTTTCCCATCTGGGAAGACTGGACACAGACTAGAAATGTCTCTACGCCTATCTTCTTGCTCTACTATTCCATGTTTGTAAGTTCACCCCAGCCATATAGACCAGGATACCCTGGTGCTTGCTTGTCCCCCAACTCCTCTTCCTGGGTAGTGTGGATTCTACCCCATCCTCTGGGCCATTTCCAAAAATGAGACCTACACAGCCACGCAAAGACCCCTTGCAGTCTCCCTGCAGGAGCTGAGAAGCTGGGTTTGGAGAGTTGTTACTAAGTTTAAAATGTCAATGGCAATCCTAGCATCAAGCAGAGAAAGCATATCTCCTCCAAAACTGACCTGGGCCTCACCCAGAGAGCTTCACCATAGCCTCTTAAATAAAGGCCTTGCCCTAAGAAGTGGGAATTGTTAGTTTGCGGGACTCTTTTGACACTGCTAGCTCACCCAACAGTAGAGCAGAGTGTTTATATACCTTTTCTTGTTTTCATCTGTGCCTTCTTGCAACTCTTTCTCTTTCTCTCTTTCTCGCTCTCTCTCTCTCTCTCTCTCTCTCTCTCTCGCTCTCTCTCTCTCTCTCTCTCTCTCACACACACACACACACACACACACATGCGCACACACACACTTTGTAGATCCAGCCACCTCCAGCCCAGCTAGCTTTGGGATCCCTCTTCTGCACCATGATGCAAATGAGCACACAGGCAAGATGGACAGGTAATTCCTTCAGAGGTGCACAAAACTACACCTCCTCAGCAAATAATCTTGCTATTGACAAAATTCCCAAGGTCAATAAGCATTGTGTACATCTACCTCTCCATCTCTGTCCCTGGCTTCTTGATACATACAAAAAGACCAGCCCAGGGGCTGGGATCTATTTGCAGCATCTTAACAATTTCCTGCCCGAAACAGTTTTTACTCACATCTTCAACTTCTTCAAATATCTTTTATAGACTACAAATGATTATAAGTACTGTGGCCATTTTAGAATGGGATCCTTGCTCCCTTGTTAGAGAGCTGTTAGTTCTCTGATGAGTGAACATATATTTTAATACATATAATTGTGTATTTGTTACAACATTGGTTTGCACTGCTGTATGTATGTGATACCAAAGAATAGCATGGCACTGTGGACAACCAAAGCCCTCCCCTGAAATCATACTATGTCTTCTCCCCACTTTGGTTGGCCCTCTTTCTCCCCTCTAGTAGCCTCAATTGTACATTCATTTATCTAGGGATTATTGCTTTGATTATGTCTCATCACTTGTTTTATTTCTCTATAATTGGCGAAGCTACCACATATAAGTGAAACCACCTACTGTTTGTCTTTTCCTCTGACATATTTTATTTAACATAGTCCCTCTAGTTCTACCTATGTTGTGAAATGACAAGAATTCATCTTTTTTTTTTTAGCAGATGAGTAGTATTCCATTGTGTGTGTGTGTGTGTACGCGTGTGTGAATATCGATATCTATCTACCTACCTATCTATCTGTTCTAATTCTACCACATCCTTGGATACTTAAATTATTTCTATAACTTCACTATTATAAATTGTGCTGTGGTGAACATAGAACACACACACACACACACACACACACACACATATCCCTGTATATTAGTGTTTTGGCATTCTTTGGGTCCTTAATTAAGAGTGGAATTTCTGGGTCATATAGCAGATAAATTTTTAATATTTTGTGAAATCGCCATATTGTTTTCCATAGGGGAGGGACCAGTCTACATTTCCTGCCAGCAGGTACAGGGGTACCTATTTCTCTGCATCCTCACCAATACTTATTGTTTCTAGTACTTTAGATAGGGACATTCTTACAGATGTGAGTTGTTATCTCATTGCATGTTTTCTTTTATTTTCCTTGATAATAGTAATTATGAATATTTTTTTTCAAGTGCTACTGACCATCTGTATGCCTTCTTTAGAGAAGTCTCTATTTAGCTCAACTACCCTTTTTTGGACTGGGTTATTTGCATTTAGTTATTCAATTGTATGCATTCTTTGTAGAGCTTGGCTAGCTAACACTGTGATTTTAAACAACTTATTTTATATCTCAGGGGGTTTTTTTGTTTGTTTGTTTGTTTTCATCTTTATCCGCGAACCCGTATTAAAACTCTACTACTTGTAAAGTTGTTAGAAAATTTTTGTGATATTCAATGCACCTAAATATTTTAAAGAGAAATTTATATAGTTGAAAAAGATCAGATTTAAAATTGTTTCATTTTTTAATTCAACAATTAGCATGAGAAATTCTGAAGTTGGAATTTATCATTGTTACCATCTTTCCGGGTGAATTCAGTAGCATTCAGCACAGTCACATAACTGTGCAAACATCACCAGCATCCATCTCCATAACACCTTCATCCTCTCCTATAGGTTCTGTATTCATTGGACCCTAACTCCTCTTTTTCCCCTCTCCATTTAATTTTTATCTCTGTTGATTTAACCACCCACATAAATGAAATCATGGCATATTTGTCCTTTGGTAACTGGTTTATTTCACATCATCTAATATCTTCAAGATTTCTTTATGTTATACAATGTGTCAGAATTTTCTTTCTCATACCAAACAATACTCTTTTGAATCTATCTCATGCATTTTGCTTATTCATTTCCCCAACAGTAGACTTTTGGATTGTTTCCACCTTTTGTCTATTGTGAATACTGCTTCTGTGAACACTGATGTACAAAAATATCTGTTCAAATGCTTGCTTTGACTTTTTCTGGGTTTACTCCCAGAAGTGGGATGACAAAGCCATATGATAATTCTATGTTTATGTTTTGAGGACTTCTGTCATTTTCCATGGTGATTGTACCATTTTATATGTCCACCAACAATGCACAGGAGTTCCCATATCTCTATGTTCCTACTAACTACTAATTCTTGTTATTGTTTTGTTTTGTTTTGTTTTGTTTTTGCCTTTTTATAATGGCCATCCTAATAGGTGTGAAATGGTAGCTCATTGTGGTCTTGATTTACACTTCTGTAATGATTAGTGATGTTGAGGTCTTTTCATGTACTTACCAGTGATGTATATTTCTTTGAAGAAATCTATTTAAGTTCTTTGTCCATTTTTAATCAAGTTTGCTTTTGTTGCTGTTGTTCTTTATGTACAAACTGGATATCAATCACTTATTAGAATATGATTTGCAAAAGTTCCTTCAATTCTGCAGTTGCCTTTTCACCCTTTTGAGTATTCCCTTTCTTTTCATATGTATTTTACATCAGTCTTCATTTTTGCGCAATATATACTTTCTCCTCTAAGATGGAGGACCCATAAAATTCCTACAAATTCACCGGTGTGACATTGCTCTAGTCCCTTGTGCTGTTGCTTTCCCTGTGTTGGTCCTTCTCCCTCCCCCTCCTCTACAGACTGTGTCAGATTTATAATTGATTGTTGATTTTGACTTTAATTTATTATAACTTTTTTTCATGGTCACTTATTTGATTCCTCTACATTCCTTCTACAAGTGAAACCAACCAAGGCAGAAATAAGCCAGAAATAAACCCTGCTGAGTATTATTTAATACAAAAAGACTTTTAATCTTTATGTCCTCCAGCATTGCTATTGTTTTCTTTTATTGTCTGTGTTTTTAGTATCATCTATCGAGCAATTTTAAGGACTTATTCTATTCAGTTATATATTTTTTTTAAAGATTTATTTATTTATTTGTACAGAACTGGGATACAGGCCAGAGATGCGGAGGGTGAGAGAATTCACCAGAGACAGAGCGGGGAGCAGAACAGGCAGATCGACGAAGTACACTGCTGAGGGGAGCAGCGGGCGGGTCAGGAGAGGTCTGTCACGCCATGTGGTAGCCTCCGGGGCAGGCGGGAATCGAACTCATGCGGAAGTGGCTTTAGCTTCTTAGTGCTGTGCTTTAACCCGCTGCGCCACCAGGGAGGGCCTCAGTTATATTTTTAATAGTTTATATGGAGAGAAACTCATTGAAACCTCACCACTGGGAATGAAAAAAGCAGCTCTTGGTGCTGGCACCTGTCCTGACACTAACTCTAATGTCCAGGTGCAGTTAGGAGCTAATTGGCATCTTATTTAGGCCATGGTGCTCTTCCGCTGAGCTTACACAGCCTTACAGAACACCAACAAAGCCATTTAGTAACTAAGATGACAAGAAGTTTATAACTTATAAGTTGTAGATCTTGCCTAAATTATAATCTGGCCTAAATTCAGACAGAAATAGATCATTATCCAAAACTCAAAAATACAAAACACTCTCTACTCTAGGCTAAAATGAGTGTCTTTTCTTTACCAGTTACAGTGTTACCCTCTTCTAGAAAGCCCTTCCTGTAGCTAAACTTCATTGGCATTCCATGTATAACTCCCCCCACCTTCTAACAGCATCAGTGCATGTTGACTTTGTTTCCGGGAGCCCTCCCTAATCGCCTAGTACAGTCTCTTCTCACACCTCTCTATGGAAGCATCCCAAAGTGCCTAATTGTGCATCTCTTCCTCCTTGCAGTGATTAGCTAATAAACCTAACTTTGTTTGACCAGAGTGTGGTCCCAGAGGAGTTTTGACTGGAAGGCACTGACACACTGTGCTGTGAGTTGGTGTTATTATTGCTGCCTTGCAGATGGGAAAACTGTGGCACAGAGAGGTTAAGTAACTAGCCCAAGGATGCATAATGATTAAGTAGTATAACAGAAACCTGGTGCAAAGTAGTCAGTCTCCAGAGTGATAAGTATATATAAATATAAGTAGATTTTTAAAAGACAACTCCAGGGGAGAGTATACTCAACATATTTTTTTTTTTTTTAAATTTCCATCATTTACCACAGGGCTCAATTGTGTATAGTTTTTACATGGCCATAGTAACATGAACATTTAATAATAATATAAGGATTATGTCAGGCAAATGGGGGAGCAGGTATGTGTATGGCTATAGCAGGTGGCAGAAAAAGCCTATGTCTGTGTCATCAGAAGTGAGAAGTTACTGGATAACATCTAAAGCCAGCAATGAAAGGAATAGCAGCAAACTTATTACTTACAGGCCTGGAAATAAATGCCAAAATAATGAACTAAAAATAATAAAATGAAAATTGGTTGACTGTTGAAAGGAAGAAATTGGTAGTGATGGAAAAGGATTGCTAGTTTGAACCAAACATGTAGAACTATTTGATCTTTATGCATTATTTTCTTTGGATGAGCAGGAAAAAAAGAGAAAGAGAGAAAAGGGACAAGTATTGAGCATGTGAAACACTTATACAGTGTTAAAACTCAATATTAGAGATGTTTAACATTCTCAGGTATATTTTCATTCAACAGGTATGCATTGATGAGGGGCTGTGGGTTTGAGATTAGACCAGGTACTATGCACTTGAATGGTTAGGCACTGGAGCATTTTCACTGAATCTATAGATTTGTCTGTGTCTGCTTCTGTTGATGAGGGAGCCCTGTGGAGTTGTCAGGACTTTAGCTCTTTATCCCAACTCAACCCCCCAGACTTGCTGAAAAATCCCAGGCTTAGGATGACATGAGACAAAGAAGACACCTTAAGTACTGCTCCTCCTCATTATCAGCCTAGTATCTATCTAATGACAGGTGGCATCTTCCCCCCAAAGCTTTCCCAACCAACTCCACCCAACTATAGCCAGAGTCAGAGCCACACCACAGTCTGATAGTCTGCCTTATTCAATTTAGCACCTCATTACATTCTGATTTGTAATATTCTCTTGGTATTTCATGCATGTAAGTCACTTGTGTCAACATTAAATTGTCACCACTTAAAAACAAGGGTCATTTTGTTGGTCTTTTTGTTTCATTTGGCACTGGGGACAGGTTTCCATGAGCCCACAATATGCTTATTGCTCTGGCTTTGCAATGACAATGGTAGATCCAGATAATGAAAAGGTAGAAATATAGCTAATTAGGTCTTTTGACTTGGGTTTGTTGACTACTAATCATCAGATCTGAGATCATCTGTTTGGGGGGATAAGCCTGGTCATTCTTAGGAAGAAAAGGTACTTGTTAATCTAATCCATTGTGTATCTTTCATGTGAGGAATATTTCTCTCTTCATTCTTTTCAGTCATAATTTAGTAGCTACTCTTCAAAGATGATTGTGCTTTTGAGATAGTTAATTTTATGGATATGTTTTTAGTGCTTCACTCATAATTCAGGGAGCAAGCCTAGGGAATGCCTGGCCTTGGGATCCATCGTAGATTTCTGAGACCACTGACACAAGCTTCCACAAACTGGGTGACTTAAAACAATAGCAATTTATTGTCTTATCATTCAAGAAGCTAAAAATCCAAAATTAAGCTATTATCTGGACCAGGCTGTCACAAAAACTTTAGGAATACTTCCTTTCCTATTCTTAAGCTGGTGCTTAGTTCTCACCTTTACAGGAAAATTTCTTTAAAGGGTTGTCTACTCTTTCTGTTTCTCACTTCTCACATACTCTGCCACGAATCATTTTTACTGACTTGGTAACTACTTTTGCCATGTTCACAAATAGCCTATTATTTGCTAAATTTGGTAAACATTTCTTGTCACATCTTACACTTCCATCCTTGACTGCTTCTTCCTGCTTAGAATGCCCTTTCCTTTGACGTCTGTGTCAATGAACTCTAAGTCCTATGTTTCTGGCCCCTTCTGTCTTCCTGTGGGTGCCTCCTACTCTTGTTTATCCTTTAAATGTCAGGGTCTCCAGAAGTTCAAGTCCAGGCTGTTTTCCCTTTGCTTTTTTGGTGTGTGTACTTTCCCATGGGTGATCATCTACAATTATAATTAAAATTACTATATGTGAGGTTATGATCCTGTTGCATATTTCTCCTGGTCAAATCTTTTATCCAAAGTATCTAAATGTCGCTAGCTATTTCCACTAGGCTATCCAGTAGCCAACTAAAGTAGGAAAGATCTGAAATGAAACTCAACATATTCCAAACACATTTCTTCCATTTGGCTTAATTCTGGCACTTTTATCTCAGTGCATGCCTGCCCTATCATTAAATCAGTTGTTCAAGCCAGGAAACTTCTAACCATTCTTCCTCTTCCTCTTTACCTAGAATAAATTTTCAAACCATATCAGTTTTTACTCTTAATTATTTTTAAAGATTTATTTTATTTATTTATGCATACAAGAGCTGGGCTGTAGGCCAGAGGTGTGGGAGATAAAAGGATTCACCAGAGTGGGGAGCAGAACAGACAGATCCACTGAAATACACTGCTGAGGAGAGCAGCAGGTAGAACAGGAGAGATCTGCTGTGCCCTGTGTGGGTTATCCCCGTGGGGGTAGATAGAGCCAGTGTTGCTGTGGCTGCTGACAGCTCCGCCATGCTGACTTAACCCTTGTGCCACCAGGGAGGCCCTACTCTTTATTTAAATACCCCTGCTGCCACTCCCCCTCCAACCACATTTTGACCTGAAAATCTAATTTTGTGTAATGGATTCTCCTTTCTATCTTTCAACTCATGTTCACAATTCAATCAGCAGAGTGTGTGTAAGAATCTGAGTAAGTCTCCTCACTTATTTGACTCTTTACTGGATCCCTTTTACCTCTCTGGAGATAGCATGTGCCTTTTAGAGTATCATAAATGGCTCCTGTGTCTCTTCTATCCCTTGCTCCCACCATGCTACTCACTTTGTTAAAGCAACCTAATTCATATTGACTGTGGGTCCTCACTTGTGTGCTTAAAAGGACTTATACGTTTCAACTGCAGGAACACACAAAATGGTTCATAATGGGTTTATTCACAAACAAAAGGGAAATAAATAACTCATAGAAAGAGAGAGAGAGAGAAGTTGGTAATGTGTCCTACCAGTTACACTGACCTGGAACCCCAATAACACACTAAAAGTTGCCAAAAAGCCAAGGGACAACCCATGAGCCATGAGTCCAAGAGAGCCCCAAAGCCCACATGTCTGGTTTTATATCCAAACATGGCTACTTCACTCCACCCTCAGGTCCCAGCATTCCTCCCTTTGGTGACTTGGTGACGCTGGGATTTGTAGTTCTTGTGTCTGGGGGTGGGGTTATGAAACCTCAATCTGTAGAGTTCATTCAGGACAGCCTTTCCCCCTAACAATTTCAGACATACCCCATGTGTGTACCTTACAGACTTGTTACACCAAGTTCATATTCCAGGAAGCCTTTCTGGTTTTTGTGATCTGGGTGAGTCTCCCTTGCAGACTTCCCCATGTCACCTCTTTACTGATTTCACTATGCTCTTTGTCTTGTTTGTTTTTTTTAAAGATTTCATTTATTCACCCATATAAGAACTGGGGTGTAGGCCAGAGGTGTGGGGTGTGAGAGGATTCACCAGCGACAGAGTGGGGGGCAGAGCAGACAGATCGACTGAAATACACTGCTGAGGGGAGCATTAGGAGAGACAGGAGAGGTCAGCTGCACCATGTGGGTCAGCTCCCTTGTCAACTCAATCTGCAGCAGTGATAGCTGAGACTTAACCCCTACGCCACCAGGGAGGCACTCACCATACTCTTTGCATTCAACATTTAATTTCTTAGACAATAAGAGCTGTACCTCTGTATCACATTTTGCTCTCTATGCTCGCTTTGGCATGGTGCCTGGCACAGAGCTGATACTCTGTGAATATCAGGTGCACGGAAGAAAGGTGTACAGAGAATATCTGCAAGAATGATCCAGGGGGACAGACTCTGTCTCACAGGCTGTTTGTCTCATTCTGGATTAGAAGAAGTAAAGAATTAAGAGTTCAGTGACAGCTAATGGACTAGTGCAAAATACTTGGCAAAGAAAGCCAGGAGTCAAAGAAAGCCAGTATACTGGTTTATATTTAAACTATAAGCTCTGGATCAACTAGAAAAGTTTAGAACAACTACTTTTTATTGTACTGCAAAATCTAGCACCGGCATTCCTCTGATTACCGTCATGCAACTTCCAACCCTTTCCTCTTTCACTTTCCATCAGTCCTTTAGTTTTATGATTTCTGTCACCTATTATCTTTATTCCTTTCTGATGATTGTAAAGTTAAAGGCTGGGGAGGGGACACACACATTCTTGATACTGAAGCACTTAAGCAGCCATCATTTAAATTAATGGTTTCTGTTAGAGTAGTATTTTAGTGGAAAACAATAATTGTTTCTAAGAAAGCATTTTGGAGTTGGATGAGTTCTATCAGTAAATAACCTTGAGAAGCTAATGATGAAAGCAATGATCCTTCTTTCTTCTTTCCCTCTTCCTCTCCAAAGACCAACTCTGCATCCCTTCATTAAAAAAAAAAAAAAAACACTACATTGATGGTTTGCATCTTTTTAACACCCCAGTAGGAAGGGCATTGCCCCTTTACAAAAACACTCTCCCAGTTGATGTTTATCACACTATCCCATCAGCCACCTTCACTTGGGATTTACAAAGATGCATCTGTGTCCCATTATGACTTTACAAACCTCAGCTTGTAAATTGTGCTGATGTCCAGCCATGGAGTGAGAGGTGGGGACAAGACTCATATTCCTTGGTGCCAGCTCCCCAGATCATTCCATAGTGCATTTGGTGGCATTCACACTTGAGTGACATCGCATTTCAATCTGTTCCATCTGATTGGATACTGTGTTTTCTTCCAGTCTGTGGTAATGGAGCACTCTTTCCCAGTTCCCAAAGTCATTTTCATCTCAATGACCTTTTACATCTGGGGATGGGGAGGGAGACTCCCCACCATTCCCTGGCCCCCTTTTACTCTGCCTGCTTATGATATTGTTTTCCATATTACTCTTTGTGCAGTAACTGTTGCCTTTGATACATTTCTATCAGCAATTTTGTTGCAGCTATAAAGAAGCAATGATCTTTACCAGCTTTTGCTCTTCACTTCCTCCCCATTTCTGTAGGGTTTCTGCTCATGTTCTTTTCACTCAGACCAAGCAATTTGTTTTTAAAAATGAGAAGAGATGGGATTGAGCACCACCTATTTAAATATTAGGGTACTGGGTGGGTGATTTCTTCTGCTAACCTGTGCACCTTCCCTTAAAGACTGAAAACTGGTTAGCATATAAGAGATTGAGGATTTAATTCACAGGGAGGGGAAAGAAGTCTTATGACACTGAGCAGACTTGACCTTTCTGCACCTCTTTATTGATCTGAAATTGCCAAAAGCGTTTAGAAGATAAAAAGAATCTGAAACAAAGAAAATCATGGGGAAGCAGAAAGAGCCCTGGAGACTGACACGCCACCAAGTCCGACTCAGAATCCCAATTCTACTGAGCAGTAGTTTCTCCTGTGGGGTTTCCCCATTTTTTCCTTGTACAGTGTTGGGTCAGAGGATTGAAAGGGCTCTTCTAGCTTTCGAAGATCATAATGCTAAGCAAAGAGATAAAGTTACAGTATTTCCATATCTTTGGTCTCTGATTTTGCCACCTTTCTTTAAAAACACAGAATAATTTTTGTCACCCCCAAAAAGCATAATAAATCCACTATCCCTTTCGAGATTGGCTGTGATGAGAGTGAGGATGACAATAATAAGGATGCAGTGATGGTATTAAATCATCGTCAATACTTATATCTGTATAACATTGTTTATTTCAAGGAACCAGCTTGTGTACATTGATCCAAAGATTGCAATGTCTGGCCCTTGAGAAAGTGAGTTTGCAAACCCAGTTGTTTTGTCCTTGTTGGTATTTTTCAAATGCTTTTCTCTTTAATGACCACATTTTTAAAATCGGGATATTTTGTATAGACATTAAAATTCTGTCTTTCTTAGTATAGTAAGAAATCTAACATTATCACCTGTACCACATCATACCCTAAAATAACTATGAAGAGAGGCAGCCCATATCAGATGGGATGCGTAGTTTCCATTTACTCCTCTGTGTGATTTGCATGACTTCTGTAGATATCTGAACTTGTGCTGAACTTGTGCTGATGTCCAGCCCTGAAATGAGGAATGAGGGCAGGACTGAAAAGCATCAATAATAACGATGTGATAATGATGGTGCTGATGGTGATGGTGATGATAGGAACGGTGATTATATCAACATTGTCATTCATATTAGTCTCCCAACTGATGTTACCTTTAGAAAACAGTTATATACATTATCAACTTAAGACCTCATCACTATTGTATGGTGAGAAGGTCATAAAGGGAATTAATAACAAATAAAAGATTTGAGGGTCAGAAAACCTAATTGCCTAACCAGTGGCCAGTACGCAGTCTCTGGTGGGTTCAGGTATTCTAACACCAAAGTCTTCTTTTATTATTTTCTCCTGCATATCCGGAGTTTAGTAGGACTTTTACTATTCACATGTAGTAAGTCACAGTTTTCTTATTTTGTGCTATATTAAGAGGTACATATATGTATAGATAGATAAGTAGGTAGGTAGGTAGATGGATGGATGGACAGACAGATAGGTAGATAGATACTATAACTCCAAAATATTGGTTCGTTTTAACACAGTGAACTCATAGAATTCTTACGCCTTGGTCTTAACAACCTCCAAGTATACTTGTCCCTTCATGACTGATTTCCCCTAAGCGACCACTAGCTTTATCAATGACATTTCAACTACCATCTAACTTCTGTTCCCCGTGATAAGCTTAATTTATTTACCAACTAAGATCAGAACTGCTAATGGGCAAATTCATTAGTCCTTTGCACAATTACTCTCATTTTCTATGCCTTCCTGAGTGAACTTAGCGACAAGTGTGTACAGTTGAGAGAAAGGAAAGCTTACACAGGTCAGGAAAAGATTAGCTGGGTTTTAGGGATCCTGGGTCAAATATCTTACATCATCACTGAGTTTTATGCTATGCTGCTAAAGTCAGTGCTAAGGCAGCTGGAAGGAGAAGATTCAAGTTTTTTAGTTGTTGTTTGTGACATGAGAGGATATAAGCAGGAGCTTCCTCCCCTCTGGTTCCAATATTCATTCTCAGCAGCCGGCAACTGTCAGCACATTTTGATTAAATACCCACAGTATGTCCCTGTGTCACAGGTGCTGGGCATTGCCTGGGTTTGAAGGCCATGGTCACAACAGAGCCAGCTCCCTTCACTGCCTTCTGGCATTCTGTGTGACGCTGATGAGCTCTGCAACTCTGCCGCTCTGCTGGCCCTGACTTGCCCACATCCTCAGAGCAGAACAAGATCAGGATGAGATTCCTTTTCCAAAACAACCCAGAGGCTTCTAAAGTTTGATTTTGCTCTTTCCTGCTTTGGGAAAGCTTTAAACTTCTCACAAAGTGAATTTCTTGTACTGAGTAAATTCTATTTATATTTCATTGTATTTGCTGTAAGCAACCACAAGTTCTTTATAAAAGTGACTTGTGACAGAGATAAATAAATCAAATATTTTCTTGATTGTAAGATGACATTGATGGTGGGCACACGGGGCACTTAATTACAGCATCTCGTGGGAGAAAAATAAAGAAGTGTCACATTAAACATGCACAGACATCATAAGTCCTAATTTCCAGAACATTAAATGTGAGAAACTATTTCCCAGGATGGCAGAAACATACAACGTAAGCCAAACACGTTTCTTTGCAACTGTATGGAAGATCGATGCCCAGCTCACATCCATGCCCAGAGCTGTGCGCTTTGCATAATCTGCATCACATTAGGTTGATTCTCTGAGAAACAGCCTTCTGTTGCAGTGCAACTGAGCTCCGAAAGGAACCTCTACATGGGACTGTTTTCTTTCCCGAGGGGAAGGACCAAGCAAGCAGCATACCCTGCTGTCGGGACTAATGCTGAGTGGAGGTCATGTAGGGCACTTGAAGGGATCACACATGCATCCAAAATTCAGATACCTGGGGGTGGAGATGCTGTCATTCAGAGAACCTATTATGTTTCAGAGGTCAAGCTTACACAAAGAGCTTGAACAGTATTTCCTCAGTAAGGGAAAAGGTGGAGGCCTGTGTCCTTATTTTGCCACCATCATAGTCCTGAAAATTCTCTCTTACGAGTGCCAAAGTCACTGCCTTATTCCCTTTTCCATTTGGACTATTGTTACCTTGGGCAAGTTCTTTAATTAACTTCTCTCTGTTTTTGGTCTCACCATTTATAACACAAGGGTAATTGTTCTTCAAGATAATGTGGGTGGAAAGTTGGTCTCCTTTGCACAGTGAGAAGCAGGTCTACACAATGCCGTACCTTATAAATAGTCACACCACCCCACCTGGGCAGGGGGTGAAGCAGACTCCCCCCTAGAACTCAGAATCTTGGTGCAGATTCCCTCATTAAATTTGATGTTAACACTGAGATTTCCCTGGAGGTTGTGCTGAGGGAAAGCATTATCTCTTTGCTGGGTTCCATTTTTCTCTTCCTGCCTTTTTACTCCGTATCCAGTTCTCTAGATAACTGGAGGGTGGACCCCTCAGTCCTTCCCAGCTGTTCGAAGCCCAAGAGAAATTCAACCTGGAATGGTGGCTCTGTAGCTACTCAGGCCAAAATATTGTGCAATAATAAAAACCATTCACATACTCCGGGTCCAGGGTGTAGACATTCATTTCCATGGCCCTTCTCCCTCCAAAATTGGTTGTGCCAGTTCAAGGTTGGATAATAGCTGTGAGAAAAGCAATCTCAGAAAAGTTAGAGCACACACTTTAGCTTCGTACATGGTAGTAGAAAATTCCGCTCATAAAGCGAGGAGGCACCCTGATCAAGACCCCCGCCGTGTCCAATTAGAGTTCCTTAAAAAGGAACAACCTCTTTAACTTTGTGGGTTTCTGGGGGCTGTTTATCTTTTCCTTTTGGCTTATCACAACTCTTAAATTACCTTAGCATATGCTTTGTTGCCAGTATTTTTCTTTCTTTCCTTTGCCATAGGAAACAGAATAAGTTTTTTTTTTTTATAAGAGGCAGTTCAAGAAAGTGTTAGAGGGAGAAAAACGTTGGTTAATGAAATAAAGAAGGAAATAATTTCCAAAGGCTTTTAAAACGATGTGGTGGCACAGTCATTCAAGTACAGGATCACCCCCTAAGCAAGATTAGGTCTTATGGGTGATAGAGGAACTGAGTTTGATGTGTCAGCTTTGAATTCTTATTACCCTAGTTTCTGTGTTCCACGTATATCCAGTATCCAAAGCAATTATACTTAGCATGCTTTTGAATGTGGTAAAATAACCCCTGTATGTCGTATGTAATCAAAGATCTGAGTCACTTTGTTTTCCATCCAATGCACATCATCTCCCTGAGAAATAGCACAAGGTAGTTCAATAAAGCAAGCATAACCATCCATACTCCCTCTAGATGCTTTTCACCAAGCAAGTACATCACTAGATGACAGATGCCTTTGCAGAGACTTGTATATCTGTCTATCTTCGTTACCTGTTGAGCACAATGGCCTCGCATATCAGAAGTCAGAAATGACTCTAGGATGATGGGTGAATGGATGGGAGGATGGAGAAAGCTGGATGAATGGGTGTAATGAAGGAAAAATACTTGACTTTCTGCTCTTTGAAATGATTGTTTTTCACCAAAGAAGATACAGAAATAGGGAAGGAGTCTCATGCCTAAAAATTGCGCCATAATGGCATATTTAGTAAAATATATTATCATTGTACCAAGAACAAAATTCAGACAATACCCTGTGGCTAACACAGACCTTTCCACCCATAACTTTTATCTCTTTCCATTCTCCTTTTCTTTCCCCATTCTACAGGAATTATTTGCATTCTTCAAAAATACCAAACTCTTTCCATTGGTAGCCTTGCTCTTCCTGTTCCAGTTGCCCAAATCTTCCCTGTATCTCCCCATGGCTGATCCCACATCTTGATTCGGTTTAAATATCATCAACACAGACAGACCTTTGGATTCAAGTTTGTTCCCTCTTGTCCCCTGCCCCCTGTAGCCTCGGCACCAAGGAGAACAGCTGACACTGTAGGTAATTGACAATTACCCTTCTATTGCAGATATTCAGTTGTTATTCTAAGAAAATTCTTGAGGTCATTCTTCTTCCCAAAGTCAGTTTTAAAAAATGAAGAATCTGAAGTTGAAATCCAAAGTGTGCATATTCTTGTGATTTTTTTTCCCTTTAAATAACTCAAGAAGATTTGGGGGGGGGGGAGAAGAAAAAAAGATGAGGAGCGAGGAAGAGAGAAAAAAGTGTGGAAGGAAGGGAAAAAGGAGGCAGGGAGGTAAGGAAAGAAACTGTGAATCAAACTTTCAAAGAAAAGTTATGAGACTTCTCATAGCCTTTTAATATGCTTGTTAATTGAGACTCTGCAAGGGAAGAATAAGTGTCTTATTTCTCAATGTTATTTGACCAGGTGACTTTGTTCCTCTTCCTCTCCTCCACCTGAATATTTGAGACTAACCTCTGATGGCATATATTTTGGGAAACAATAAATTGTAGAGTGTTTACAGTGCCCCAGGCACTTGGCTAGACATTTTGTCACATAGTTTGGTCCCTAAAACTTTTATTGATGAGCAAAATAAGGCTCAGAACTTAGTTAATTTGACCAAGGCCACACGTCTATCAGTTCAAGCAGAACAGCTGGGGTTGTACCTGTACTGTTTCATCCCTGACCTTGATCTCCCCCCTGAACCACCCTCAACAGCAGTGCTTCCAGTTATTTAAAACAGAGACTCTTACTGGCAAACACCAGAATTACCTTGAGGATTTGTGAGATGTAGACTTATATTTTTAGACTACTATTTTTTAGCCAAGAGGTCTTTGGTAGGACCTGAAATCTTATATTTCAAACTGGTTCCCCAGGGGTTCTGATACTGCTTTTCTGGGACACACATTTGAGAATCACTGGCTTTGTGTGTTTTTAATACTGTTATTAGAAGCTTGAGAAACTGAAGAATCTTTCACATAATTTTTATTGCCTTCAAGTGATACAACTAAATCATTCCATTGAGCATCTACTATCACAGACCCATTATATCATGTGTATAAACACATTCATGCGATATGTGTACATAATATAATATACAGAGTCTGCGCTGACTAAGTTCAGGTACGTGGCCTTTGGAAGACCCATCTAGTCAGTCACAGCACAACTTGGGAAGAGGTGTTAAGGAGAACAAATGTAAATAGATAGGATGAAAACAGCTGGCCAGATGTTGTGAAGGATGTAGACCCAAACCTAGGTGCCATAAGGAGGTTTTCCCCACATGGGCTGGGGCTGGGATTGGGGAATGTATCCCTACAGGAATGGCACCTCACTGGTACCCTAAGTCTAGTTTATTAGTGAAGTAGAGTGGGCAGGTGGGATGTCTGGAAAAGTAAACAGCAAGTGGAAGTGTATGGAGATTAAAAAAAAAAAAAATGGGAGTATTGTGGACACATGAAACACTAGGACAAAGGCTAATACACAGGGCATCTGGCTTTGGAGCGTGGGCATGGCCAGAAACCCGGGCAAAATGTGTTTGTGAAAGCCCCTGAGTGCATACCACAGATTCTGATGGAAGTCATGGACTTAAGAAAGCTCATGCTTGAGGTATGTGGCTCCTGACCAAAAGCCACGCTATCTGCTACCTATCCAGACATGCATTCATCCATGAAACATTTTTAAACTATTCTGAATGATGGGGCAAAACCAAGATAAACTCAAACCCTGAATCTGCCATCAAGGAAAAGGAAGAAAATGTTTGTCACCCAAAATCCAATACTAAGGTGAAAATGGGCCCTTATTAACATGCATCAGGACTCAGAATGGAAATTCTGGGGCAGGATGGTGGGAAAAGGGGTCTTACTGGGAGAACCAGGGAAACTACCTTTGTGATGTCTCAGAAAAGATCGGAGTTGGGAAGCAAAGCAGCTCCCCATTACCAGCCTCTCAGGACCCCTATGGAAACTTTTACAGATGGTTGTCTGATTTGCTTCAAAGAGCATAGAAAGTGGAAGGTGCTAGAGAGTAGAAGCTCCAGAGGTGGTTAGAGAGGAATTGCCTTTAGAATTACACCTGCTTTTTCCTTCTTGTTCAATGTCCAGAAAATAGCTCGCAGTGCATTCCCCCAGCCTGATTAAAGGGTGGATATGCAAAGCTCTAAATAATTGCTGCATGAATCTTTATAACCATCCGAAATGAGCTTTACTCGGTTGGGTTGCGATGTCAGGAAGGCTTGTAATGTTCTGCTCATCATTCTATCATGCTTCAAAGAATGGGAGGCACAGGCCTGCTCCATTCTTCCCTCGCTCCCTGATTAATCCACACTTTTAGATTATGAGTAAGGACTGACTGATGAGCTGGTTTAGTTTAGCTTTGTAGGATTTTTCCCCCAATTTAGCAAGCAATGAGGACCTGCGCTATTTCTACTCTTTCATTTGGCTCTAAGTCTCATTTGCGCCATTAACTGAACTGGTACAGCTCGTGGTACTTTTTTTTTTCCCCTTCCCTGCTCAGAATTCAGCAACTGATCCTTTTCCTATAATTATAAAGTACTCACAGGCAAGATAGCGCTGGTAAACTTTGCTTTTCAGCCCAAGAACAATATTAACTAAAGAGCTGGTTGTAATACAGATGCTTAGAAAAGTAGGGAAAAATCAGGTCTTAAAAAGATTTATAACCTCCATTCCAGATTAGATTCATCATCTTCTTTTCTTACTATAAACTCTCAAGAATTCGTGTAGGAATGCTATTTACAATGATCCCTGTCAGGAGATGCTGAATACAGATTTATCTGCCTGCCAGGTCAGAATTACCTTTAAAACCTAAATGAAATGAAAAAGGAGGAAACCACATTCTTCCCAGTAATAGGATATTCCTGTGATAGACTTGTTGGCATCCATATTCTTCACTGCATTTTGAGAGCTGCTTGGACTAGTTCAGAGGTTCTTACTGTAAAAGATAGACAGCTAGGTAAAGAAGTAGATAGACAGGTAGAGGGTAGGTAGGTAGGTAGATACTTAGGTACATACATACAGATGCAGATAATTTAATTGTTAGGCAGGTAGGTAGGGTGATCCATGGGGAAACAGAGGGAGAAAATCAAACTCAAGAACATGGAGAATTCCTTAGAAATTTGAGTTGGAAACGCATAGACACACAATCTGCTTGGGTGGTGGGGTATTGTTTTTTGGCACCTTCAAGGCACCACTCCAAATTAACTAGGGCCCTTTCACAGTAAGCAAAGTGACTGGAGAGGTAAGGGATTTGTGAACAAAAGACAAGATTTTCTCCCAACTCCTGCTAATCCAGATCATCTTGCAATCCAAGTTTATTGCTGTGTCATCACTTAGAACACCTCGTCCATTGATACGTTAGAAAGTGTGGCTTTTCCCCACCATGAACTCACCTTCAGATGCCTCCAATAAAGAGAAAAATTTAATGGTGTGGTCTCCAAGTTTGGTATTCCCCAAGCCAGCTTCTGAAAATATGCTAAATGCAAGTCCTCAGCACTGTGCTCTCCCCCTTTTCCAGGACCTACAGAATTGGAAACTCAAGGGGGTGAGGCCAAGTCAAGCGTGCCTCATCAGACAGTCATGACATGCACCCACGTTTGAGACCACTGGTCTGGTGCTTTGTCTTACCCAATTCTCCCTCTTAAGTTATAGTTAGCAGTCTGGCTCCACATCAGGGTCACCTTGGGAATTTGGAACAATGTGCATGCCTGGGTGCCAACCCATGATTCTGATGTAGTAGGACCAGGACCAGCCTGGACAACAGGCCATGTGAAAGCTCCCAGATGCTCTTGAGGAGGAGTTCCCAAGGAAACAATAACAGACAAAGTAGGAGCACAGCTGGGCTGGTGTGTGAAGAGTGTATCAGTGATTGTGAGAGGAGACTAGATTTGCAGGAGGAAGGAGTATTCACTTTAGACTGTGTCACTGGGCTGCAAAGAAGCTTCAGAAGGTACATGTTGGATGAATGTGGATGAGAATAAAAGAGCAGGAAAAGTCAAAAGTAGCTCTGACTTCTTGAGCATGGCCAGGGAAATTATGGGGCCCTTCTTAAAGGACAGGACAAGGAAGGAAGGAGAGCTGTACTGGGAAGGGGAAAATAAATACAACTTTGATATGTTGTAGAATTTGACCAGATGGTGATATCTGAAGGCAGCTGAAGGTTTAGGTCTGGAGCTCAGGGAGCAGAGAAAGGAATGAAGGTCAAAGAAGACAATGAGTATGGAGACTGGGAGAAAGTAAGAGGAGGGTTTTGCAGCAGTGATGCCTGCACAGGAAGGGGATGCTGCTGAGAGATGATGGGGTGGGGGGTGAAGCGTCTGAAAATGCTGCCATGTTCAGGAAAAAAAAAAAATAGAAGGAAGAGAGCAGAAGGGGGGAAAGTTGGGAAGAGCGTAGTGTTAGTATGGCATCATAGAAGCTAAAGGAAGAGGGGGCGCCAGAAACACTCTTATCAGCAGTATCCAGTGCTGAAGGCCGGCAGAGGGCCAGGGATTTCAGGTCAGAAACGTGTGCAAAATCATGGTGTAATGCATTTAGCAGAAGTCAGGGCCTTCCCTGGTGGGACAGCGGGTTAAAGCGTTGTAGCTAGCCTCAGCCACTCCAGTGCATGTTCCCTGGTGGGGAGCTGACCCACAGGACGCAGCAGGACTCTCCAGTCTCACCCACTGGCCCCTCAGCAGTGTGCATCGTCCATCTGCCTGTTCTGCTCTCCACTCTATCTCTGGTGAATCCTCTCAGCACCCCTGAGCCTCTGGCCTGTATCCCAATTCTGTATGCATAAATAAATGAATCTTTCAAAAAGAATGTTTAAAAAGTCACTGTTAATCAAGAGCTTTCCTTTAATTCAACCCAACCCTTCCTGAATTAAGTATCCTATGTTGTAGAGGAGGAAATCGAGGCACAGAGCTCACACAAACTAACACAGAGAAAATAGTAGCAGAACTCAAAGACTTTGACCTCAGAGGCCTGGCTTCGCTCAGGAGACTGTGACCCTTGGAGGGAAACTTTGGTTGGGGTGGGTGGACAACCCAGAAGGGGCTGGACCTGTCTGCCCAGGTCAGTGAAAGTGTTACTCACATGGAGTTCTCCGTGGAAAGCAGATTCTCTTTACTTTATAATGAGAATGTCACTGGGCAAATGTACAAGAAAGAATCGGGATGGAAGGACAGTACTGCATTTGATTCAGATGAAAAGTTGACATTTGAACAAAGAGAATTAAATAAAAGGGAGTATGGTAAATTAATTTGAAAGGTCTTGTTTAACTCCACACACACAAAGGCGTTTGCAATGAAGGGTTTTTTCCCTCCCCTCCCCCCCACCCCCTCCAAGCTCAACTCCCTGGGCTTAGTTAGCGCTGCGGCTCTAAGCAGGTTGGGGCCGATGCCGAGAAAGTTCATTTCACACCTGAAATGTTAGACCTCATATGGCTTCTTACGGTATCTTTCCGTCTGTGCCTTCAGCCTACTAAAAAAGAAGGGAGGGGAAAGGGAATGGTATCTTCCTCTAGAAACATCACAGAGAGGGAGACAAAACGTTTGCCTTTGGTGCATTAAGAAACCCTCAGATGTGAGGAGCCAGAAAGTGTGAAACAGCACTATACTTTCCTCGCAATTTTTATAAAATCATCAAAGCCCTTTACATATATGAAACCATGGACATGAAGGTGGGGGAGGAATTACTGTCTGCGTCTACTGAAGGGCAGAGGGTGGTCCTGAGAGGTTAAGTGCTATTCCCAGCAGGCCAGAGAAGGAAGTTCCCCAGGTCTGCCACCAGCACTTTAGATTTGTGTGTGTTTTAATTAGGGCTGCACTGCTGATCCGAAGTAAAATTGGGGAATTGGGGTAGTGCTTTATAATGCGAGATTTCCAACAATCGTCTGGTGTTTGGAAGTGAAATTTGACTGTGAGAATTCATTGCAAATGAGCCTAGCTAGAAGAAGCTGATAAAGATTAGTTTCTGCAGTGAAAGGATTGGCCCTGTTTTCAAACTGTTAATTTTCTTGATAATCACGGGTTAGTTAATAACTACCTGGTTATGACTGGCAGAGAAAGACTGTCTGAAATAGGCCATGGCTTCAGTTAGCTTGGCGTGTCCTATCTTGATGGAATATTCGGGAAGACTGAAAACAAGAGAGAAGGGCGGGAATGTGCGGTGGGATTGACAGCACTGGGACCAGCTCCTCCTGACATCTCTGGGGGACTGGGGGGAGCAGCGATGACAGCCTGGGGGACTTTGCTGTTGAAGACTGGCAGAGAGCTCTCCACGCAAGGATAGGAGGGTAAAAATGATTTGAGTTGTCTTTTTTGAAATGTATGTCTCTTCGAAATGTTCTTCTGCAATGACATAGGTTAGATACACTTTTTTTTTAATGTTCTCTGAATATATTGGGCAATAGGAATATATAGATCAGATTTAAGAGGACAGTTAAAATTACCTAAATTGCACACCCAGAGATAATCACTATGGCCCTTTTGATATATAGCTTTCTTGGTTCTCTGTCTCTGAGTGTGTATAAGTGACGCTGTAAGATCCCTGGTAGCAGCTCTTTATCTTAATTGTTCACATCTGAGTTGCTTGCACCTCAAACTGTTGCTGGGCCTCTAGTAGACACTCAATAAATACTTGTTGATGTAAGGATGAGAAAACTACATTTATTTGTTATATATAATTATACAATATATTGTACACATAATTACATGTAATTATCTATTCACACAATCCGTAAATACCCAGCAGAGATATGACTTCACACTTACTCTCTTTTGTAAGCCTGTGAACCTGCACACAAGAAGAACCTTGGTTCAGAATAGGGTCCTGGAGTCAGACTGCCTGAGAGGGAATCCACTCTCCAGGACTTACTAGCTGGGTGATCTTAGGTAGTTACTTAATCTCCCCAGGCCTCAGTTTCTTAATCTGCAAAGTGGGAGCAGTGATAGGCAGTGTCTCCTAGTATCCTGTGAGCGATCATTCGTACAGATCACGTACCTAGCAGTGTGGCCGACAAAATCATAATTGCTTGTAAATACCAGGTGTTAATATTATTGTGTTTTTAAATACTATACGAGTACCTCTTGTTAAGGTTATTCCATTTTGTGGCTGTTGTCATACTTTATTTTAACCTACTCCCTTTCATCAGACATGTTTGCCCTTTTACTTTATTGTTGTTTAAAAAAAAATACTGCAGCAATCATCCTATAAAACAAATGCTTTGTAGATTTACATTTTTTCTTAGGATTAAGTGATAGAAGTAGACATACAAGATCAGAGGCAATGGATCTCTCTCTGACTTTATACATTGCCAACGAAATGCTGTAGCAACGTAGAAGCTTCCAGGAGTACTTAAGGGAGGCTGTTCCCTATTTACCTTTGGTACAGGTTTGTTCTGAAGACCAGATTCCTTCCATTTCTTCAGGCCATCTTGAGTTACTCTGCCAACAGGCAAGCAGATTGTTAGGAACAGGTTCTGGTGCTTGCGGGGGGCCAGGGAGGAGTAGGATGGGAGGTGTGTAGGCAGGGACCTTCTGTCCCAAGAAGCTGGATCAATATGGAAGATGAACCAGACTTTAATGAACCTAAGTTCTCATAGCAAAGGGTAGAAAGAAAGCTCTCTACCCCAGGCAGGGGCTGGGGAGGAGAAGCTAAGTCTGGAGTAAAGAACTCTGCTCCTGGTGTTCTGCTCTTTACTGCCTTGTCATTTTAATTACCTTGCCCTTCTGGGGATCAGAGATTCAAGGCCACTCCAGCCTCCTTGGTCCCCAGCTTCTGCCTCGGTGCCACAGATAATATAACACTTCCAGGGGCTGCCCCAACATAAGAGGATTAATCCCTTCTACAGTGGCACCTCCTCAAGAGGAAAACTGATAAGATGTTGTAAAACTCCTTGGAGAAATAGAATGAGTTGTATAAATAAAGTGTTATGGCAGCCGACTCATGGAGAATGAGACCCGATGTCACTTAAGTGTTTTGGAGCTCTCTGTATCTTATGAAGGGGAACCTGTTTTCATATTGCAATGCCTCGGCTCAGCTCGGAAAGTGATCGTGTGTGACAGTTTGCTTTTGTACTCCCCAGTTTATAAGAAAGGAGCGAGGCACTTAGGTTGGCTGTATTTGTTCCGAACAGGAAAACAAATCTGGCATTTTTACATATTATTCTGTACTCCTGGGAAAATAGCTTTGGCAGCCTGAGGGAAACGCAGTTCAAACTGTAGCAATCCCTGCGGGCGTTTCCATGTAAAGTAAACCCGCCCTTGCACTGGATGGCACATTCATTCAGCTAATCATCACGAACCCCTACTGTGCCATACCAGCACTCTCCAAAGCTCTGAGGGACTCACAGCACCTAAGAAAGATGTGGTCCCAGACTTCATAAAGCTTCTATTCTAAGGAGAATTTAAAACAGTGGAGTAATAAAGAGACCATGATTACCAGTGTGAGTGCTGTGAAACTACTGGATGCTGAGAGAGAAAGAAAACAGAAACTCAAAGACACACGCAAACAGCCAGGAAACTGGTCCAAGACAGGAAATCTCTTGGTTCTGTTGAAGATCTTGAAGAAAACACATGTGGCTAGAATGCCATTAACCCAGGGCAGAGAAGCTGAAATGAGAAGGAAAGCAGGGAGCATAGAGCTGCAATATCAGCATCCTGAAGGAGCCATGCCGTTCCAGAAAATTCGAGCAAATGCACAGTGACAGAAATCAGATCAGCAGCTGTTTGGGGACAGGAAGCAGAGGGCCAGAAAGGAGGAGCCACCGAAAGATAGAAGGAAAATGCAGGGAGTGATGGATGTATTCAAACTCTTTATTGGGGTAATAATTGCGTGGCTTTATATATAAGACAAATGAGTCCAGGGATGTTAGATAGCCTGCTGGCTATCATTAATAATCCTGTGTTGTGTACTTGAAAGTTGCTAAGAGTATTAAAAGTGGAGGGTCAGGGGAGTCTTATCTTCATAAGAGAGAAAAAGATTGTTATCTATGTGCAGTGTGACAGATGTTAGTCAGATTTAATGGTAGTGATCAGTTCATAACATGTAACAAAATTGAATCATCATGTTATGCCCCCATAAAGAAAAAAAGAAATGAAGAAATGCAGAATCCAGGTCCCACCCTAGATCTTGAGCCCAACAGGGCATTTCACTAGCTGGAACCTTTGGGTGGCTCGTGGTCCTGGCCCGTTATGTGTGATGGTTTAAGCAGTGCCCACTCGGGTGAGGCTCTGCAGTGGTGCATTATTGGTGGTTTCTAAGCAAGGTTGGCATACTGTCTGTTGAATCTTTAAAGATGACTCTGGCTGAATGGAGAGAGACTGGAGGGCTTCAAGAATAGTAGCAGGAGGACTAGTTAGGAGGCTGTGGAGCAGCTCATTTGAGAGGTGAATTTAATCAAGACAAGATTTCAGAGAAATTCTGAGCATCTTGGGAAGCCTTTCTGCAGTCCCATGAGTATGGATAAATAGAGAAAAATATGCCCATTTATGTCCCTCAGGCAGGAAAGTAGAACATTTGTTTTCCCCAAGTTAGAAGCTCTGTCTTGTGATTTCAGCACCCCTGGGGTTAGATAAGCTGCAACGGTTTACCCCCAAATCATCCATGGGAATTAAGAGCGTGGGCTGAGGAATTGTGAGACCCGCATCCCCATCTGCCTCCCCCACACCCAAATGGGGCACCAGTGCCCACCTCACCACCTCCCCTCCCCCACACTCTCTCTCTTTCTGTCTGCCTGGGGATAAAGGAGTAAAAGTAACCCAACACTTTTCTGAAAAATACGTGTCATGGGTATTAATTGACAGTAGGCATTTAAGTTCCTTGGCAAAGTTATTTAATCAAGGGTCCACATGTGAGAGCTATTCATATTAGTAATATTACTGCAAAAATATGTATTGAGCACCTAACATGGACTACATACAGAGCTGGAGCTCATCAGGAAAACAGAAAAAGGAGTGATTAAATCTAGCATTGGGGTCTTTTGTTTTCTTAATTATTTTCCCCCTTTTCCACTGTGTCTCTGTCTCCTACCCTGAAAACTTAGCCCTGGGAAGTTGTCACAAGTAGAAACACTGTATGTTTCTCAGGTCACAGACACATTTACTTGAATTGCAGGTGGGTGGACACCATACCAGTTTGCTAAGAACTGCCCAGGTATTAGCTCTAAAGGTTGCATACCCCAGAAATCCTTCAATCCTTCTGGCAAACTGGGACAGTCAGTTACCCTGACTGTGGAGCTGCAAGGTAAGTCAGGAGAATTTCTCACCATTGGATATCCACAAGACAGATACACCATCAGAGGCAATTCTTCAAACCCTGAGTCTTTATAAAGCTGGGTATTAATGTCCAGCCTGCCTCTCCCAGGACTTTGACTGCAGGTTGAAATTAGGGAGCATTTCATACCACCAGGGGTGTTAATTCCTTGAAGGTTCTCATAGTCTAGATTATTATAAGACTAACCATCCATGATTTTCTAGACACCCTCCCCTCATAATATTCTATTTAATTTTCAAAGTTAGAAAAACTTAGATAGAAAGATACTGACAGCAGAAAATTCAGCTTCCACCCTCAAGGTTTTTGATGCGCAGTAGGAAACTAAATTCTATTTAGAAGGCATTTGAGATACAGCAAGTTACCATGAATGAATCTTCTTGGAATGAGAGGTTAAACCTGTTGAATGAATAAAAATGAGACATCACATATGATGATGATGATGAGAAGCCAGATTCACACTAGCACAAGGCATTTCATGCAGTCTGTACTTGGACCGTAGCAGCGGTTTTTCAATGGGAGCAGCTGGCTTTAAAGCATTACAGGAGGATAGAGGTGGAGGAAGAAAAATCAGGAAATCCCTGTGAGACCTTTTTAAATTTAGTACTGAAGGCGCTAATATAAAAATATACCAACGTGTGGACGAGAAAACGAAGGAGTCTTTACAAACAGGAGAATTCGGGATATCTGTGTTTGAAAAATTCTTTTGGACAAAAGCAGAGAAAATGACATTATCTGTAATTAGAAATAATAATGTGTAATTGGTTCATTTGCCATATTTCTACAGTTCTGATTTAGTTGAACAATGTGATCATTATGCCACCAGTTTTCAATAGAGGTGTCACAATGAAAAATAATTGCAATATTCCACAATATTAACTGCACCCTAATTGCAAAAGTTTTGAAATATAATTACCATGAAAGCTAATGCGACAGGGAACATTAAGCATAATTAGTGTTTTTTCAAAAAAGGAAAAACTGTTAGGAGCTTGTTATTGTCTAGTAAGGTAGCTTCAAATTAGCTGGCTGTAGAGCACTTTCATCTAGCTTTTCTGTAATTTTCATTATTAGCACAGACTGTAATAAATTTATTTGACATAGCTCACACCTGCCAACCCTGCAGGAGATAACTTATAATGCGCGCCAGCCCCAAGATTTCCCACCGAACCTGTCAGTGCTTCCCTACAAGGAGGCAGCCGGGAGTAAGGTTATTTAAAAAAAAGAAGAAGAAGAAGAAGAAAATAAAATAAAAACCCTCAATTGCACATTACACAGTTCAGATTTAACACTTAAGCTGTGTTTTAAGTAATTTCTGTAGAAAGCCAATGCTCTAGGAAGGCAATTAAGAGCCTCTTGTGGGTGGTGCTAACCAATCAAATCAGTGAACATTTCAAAGAGCCCCTAAGGTTCAGGCCCCTCTCCAGTGACTAGCAAACCCCACCAGAGAGCTGACAATTAGCCTGTGCACCTGTTTGCCCAAGTGCAGGCCCTGATTTTCTGAGAAAGGCTCTGTTCCCCACCAACCCCGAACTCAGTGGCCACTATCAAACCCCTCAATTTCCCCTTTGACTGAACTACTCTAGGTCAGCGTTTCAAAGCAATCATCTGTGCCTCCTACCCATTCTGGCCTCAGTCTGTCTGTAATGAGGCTTACGAGTCAAGATCTTGGCTCCACATGGACCATCTGATTCCCCGAGGCAGCTACTCAACACCATGGGGTGAATACCTCCAGGGGGGAGCCATTCACGTGTTTTTCTATGTAAAGTTGTGCTTTGGGGTATCCAGTAAGAATGAGTGCCCCCTGTTGCTTCTTATTTCAGGCCCGTTGATGATTGGCTAGGTTTCAATCCTTTGATTAAGAGAGAAGAGAAAGCTAGAGAAGGGAGGGAGATGGGAGTAGATACTTTTGACAGCTGACATAAAATCCAATTAAATAGGCCCTCGATCCTGGGGAATCTAAAATGAAGGAAGCATAGCAACTTCAGAACTCATCAATCCAAAATATACATGGCCTTACATCTCCATGTAAAACAGTGAATCAGAAATTGAGCAGTGTCCCTTTCAATGTTATTAGTGACCTTTGTTCACTAATAGCTGGGGTCAACGTGGTCCCTGCAGGCTTTAGTTTGTTTAAATCATTCTGGAAATGAAAATAGGAGCTTTTGCCGATTATTGTCATGTGTTTGTAGACTTAAACATTCAGAAAGATTGGTTATTTCATCTCATCTCCTGCAGCCTCCCTTCAGTGATAGAGGCATCGCCACGTCTATATTGGTACCCGTACAACCAATTTTCAAATGTAACCAATTTTTAAATATGATGCTGTCCTCACTTGATTCTGTTCAGTGAGGCTGATGACACTGGTGTTCATAGGAAAACATGATGTGTTCTGTTGCATAAAGATACCACGCCCTCTCATAAGACAGCCACAGGCCAGCAAGGCACTTGTTCGTATGCCTCAGTTTCTCCTTGGAAAGTGAGGTACCCGCTTGGTGAACCTCTAGGATTCCCTCTAGAGTGGAAATCCTCTGTAAGTTCAAGTTAGTTTTTGTCTGGAGCCTTCCTTCTGACTGCAGGTTTAATATGTTGGGCCAGTTCTGGGTTCTCAGAATCACCCTGTTCTTGGCTAGCTGCACCTTCTGTTCATAACAGACAAGCTAAAAGTGTTGTCTGGAGACTTGGCAGGGCCTCAGCCACTGTAAATCCTCAGAGGGGAAAGTTTGTATTGACACTTTCCTCTCTTTCCCTCTCTCCCTCTCTCCCTTCCTCCCTCCCTCCCTCCTTCTGCCCAACAGGTCCTCAGCAAATAGTTTCTCCACAAATACCCCTGACAAAAGAAAGAGAGAGCAAAAGCTGCCCTTGGCAGTGGTCCAGGTAAAGTGTATTGCTTGCGTGAAGAGATAGCTCTCCGGATCAGAGTTAATCTTTAGGTGTACAAGGCCTGGGCATCTGAGAACCTGCCCTGTCTTAGCATCTGAGGCCCATAATCTGCTGAATACAGTGCCTTGCAATTTATGGAAAGGGGTCATATATTTTAGTGGTTATGCATGACTTAAATAATGTTTAATGCTTATTATGATTCCTCACTGTGACATTTCTGCTGAGCTTTATATTTCCCCTTTCTTTTCTCTCTCTCTCTTTTATTTTTGAAGCAAAACTGAGCCACTTTAATTCTCTTGCAAGGGAGAGAGTTCCCTTCTCTAAAGGTAGAAGAAAAGCAACCTCAAAGCTCATGGCACGATTTTTTTTTTTTTTAAGTTTGCTTGTTTTGACTTTATCCCATGTCATAGTTTACAATGGGACCTGAAGGGTTCAAGGGTTCAGTTATGACCCTTGCTTACTTTCCAAACTTTCCTCTTTGCTGTATGCATAACCACTTGTGTTTGGTCTTCCTTCTTCAAAGAATGAAGGATTGTTGAAAGTATTGTTATAATGTCACTGTAAAATTACTCTTAAGGAGGTGGACTTTGTCAAGCCCCAGCAATTGTCCTTCTTTTCAGTCCATAATTATTCAGTCCATAGGCCGCATTTGGCCTCCTGTTTAGATTTGAAGTTCTCTTAGACCCTTGAGCACTAACATTTTTTTAACAGTCATCAAATCTGCATTGGCAGTGATGAGAAATGTAATTTTTAAGTAAACATTATAAATAGCTGGGACTGAAGCACAGAAATAAGTGTGTTACTTTATCACCCAGTGTCTAGATTTTATCATGTAAACGAAATGTAGAATTTGAACAAATCGTTTTACTTTATAGGGAAAAATAAATTTTAGCATGGTACTTATGTCATAGAGGCAACAAAGGCTGATTGTAGCTGTCATGTGCTTAAAGAAAATGAAGCTTTCTTAAGTTTTGCACCTTGCTTTATAGTTTTAACTATGGCTTTTTCTCCTAGTACAAAGTACTTTTGAACAAAATTTAAAATTTCTCTCTTTCTCTTCGTGTGTGTGTGTGTGTGTGTGTGTTCAGAGGTACTCATTTTTTTCCAGCTACTTAACAGAAGATTTACCTTCTAGGGTTTCCCCAGGACTCTGTTTTGACATTTATAACCATTTATAATAATCTGACCCACTTGGATACATAATTGACCTATCTGCAGTGCCAACACAATGAAAATGTTCTCTCCTAGTTTGGGAGTTCTATCCATTTGGGTAGATATTAAGCATGTGTACCACCACTTCCTAATCTTACGCCCAGGGCAGACATCACTAATCGATCCCAGCCCTCTTTCCTGCTGGGAGCAGGTGCAGCCTGCCAATACCTCTCCATGGTACTCTAAGCAGCCACTACTAATCAATCAGATTGGCATGCACAATGTAATACACTTGCCATTCAGGACAGTAATCACATAAAATAACAACCTCACAGATGTGACTCCCCAGGGTAGCCAGGATGCCAAAACCTATTATAATTGCCTGTTCAAAATGTGTATTTAATATTCTTTCTCCTTCCATTACAAGTAAAAAGAAAAGAACCATGCAAAGTAGGTTCTGTGTGAGAGACTTCTAAGATCTTTGCATTTCTGTGTGAGTCCAGTTTCTAAAGTATTCTTGCACAAAAGCACCATCATTGAAATTCACTAATTTATAGCTCAGTTCATATTCATTTATTCCCAAAAAAAAGGGGGAAAGCAACCCTGATTGTATAGTTTCATTATTATTAAATCAATTATAGAGGAAGATAGTTCTGAATGCTTAGCATTTTTTGTCTTGAATACTGATGCTATGTTGTGTCCTTCAATGAAATGAAATAATCTGAATCTTAAAGAAGCTGTATTTATAGAGGAGAAATTTATCCTAAGTTACATTAAGAGAAGTAAATCTATGGCGGCACAGTTAAACTCGTAAGAGCAAGAACCTATCATTACTCTCAGATTCTTTGGATCTCTGCTAAGTTGAGAACTATGCCATTTATGAATACATATTTTTTTGTTAAACAACTCCTAGGGGAAAAGGTATGTTTATACATCAAGAACCTGTTATTAAGAGCTCAAAATATAAACTCCTTATTAGAAGATTTGATTTTTTTACAATGGCAGCAATCTCCAGAATTAAGAGTGATTTTATACTTCCTTTTGTGGTGAAAGACAATCATATCATGTTATATTTGAACTGCACAGAACTGCCTGTGGTTTTAATTGTTACTGTAAGATGGAGCTGTTTCACAGAACTGGAAATGCATGCTGATGAGTGGGTAGTGAGGTGAAGAACTCAGAGATCAACAAGTATCTGTTGAACACTGACTCTAGCGTGGAAACTGCCATTCTGATAGCCTTAGTTAGTCCTAAGAGCACTAACAAGAATAGCCATGATTTAATAAGCAGTGGGAAGTTGACTCCAGCAGACTTACAGTGAATATTTATTGATTCATGTGTGTATGCGCCAAGCAGCATCCTTGTCTTCCAAAGGTACAATCAGGCAGCCGAAACAAAATGATGACTTAGAACACGAGAATAATTCATCTTAAGGTTCTATTCAGTGATGTTCTTTGGGGACAGTGACCATGCCTCTCCAGTTTGTTGTTGGAACCCCCAGAGGCTAGTCTAGTTAGATACTCAATAACTGGGTACTCAATAAATACATGTTGGTGGCATGCATTATACAAAAGAAGCAGGAAGAAGCAGTGAATGATTGAGATTTTGCATGCTCCTTTTGCAGACAGTGGGGGCAAGGCTCAGAAAGAGCACTATCCCTTTGTGATGAAATCTGGCATCTCAAACAGATATGCAATAGTCTCAGAGGTATTCAAGAAACAAATGAAAGGTAAGTGTTAAGGTGTGAAGCAAAAGGAAGGACAGGAGCATGAGGCAATTTTAGACCACTGTGATGTTATAGAACAGAAGTCCAAGGTACCTTTTTCTTCTTTCAAGAGCAAGTGGAGAGTGGTGGTGATTTACTGAGTGTACACGTTTGTTCATCATTATTCCTGTGCCAGCCGCTGGTACACCTTGGGCAAAGGCAGGGAGAGGAGAGGACATTCCCAGGTGGAACAGGACCAGCCAAGCAGCAAGGAAGTTTCAGGCAGGAGTGAAGTGATGGATGAGGGGATGTCTTTTAGAAGGCCTGGGGCATTCAGTCCTTCATGTCCTGGTGTTCCAGCCAAACTGCACACCCACCTCAGCAAGATGGAGTAGCATGGTCATGGTGTCCAGAACTACGGGTGTCCCCAAAGCCCCCAAACCGCTGCCTGTTGGAGCACTTTATCTCTGCATCCTCCTGCTTCCTTTGCTAACATCCGCTGAAGCTTTGACGCTTCCTTGTGGCTGCCTGCATCTTCTCTGTATACACTTCAGTGTGTAGACTCCACACCAAAGATCAGTGGGTTTGATCAACTTTGATAAAGTGATGGAAGCAGCAAGTTTCACCTACTATCACCCGTGATATTTTCATATCCAGCAGGAAGAAAAGTTTAAGTGGTGTTACAAAGCATATTTATTTATGCAGACGCTCTTTTTATCCTTGTCTCGACAGGATATTGGCACCACATTTGAAGTAGGGGGAGAAAAAGCAACATGTTCCCATTTCTTAATCCCCTGACTGCCAACTTTGAATTGACACCAACTTCAAGATTTTGAATATCTTCCGTGTTGATCTGTTGCTAGTTTGTGGCAGAGAAATTAAAACAATAGAAATCTGAAGCTGAGGTAGACAATAAGTTGCAGTGTGTGTGTCCTCTCTGGATGTATTTATGGGCAGGAAGCAGGGAGGGGTCCCATCCTCTTCTCCAGCTTTCTTTGAATACCCCCTCTCCCGGGAACTCATTCACTCCAATAACTTCTGATTCCCACCAGGCTGCCAGTCTTGTTCACTGTTAAGACTCCATCACTGACTGGTGATGTGACTTCGGTCATGTTACTTAATCTCTATTGCCTCATCAGCAAAATGGAAATAAGAGCAGAGCTTCATAGCTAAGGTTATAGCAAGGACTAAAAGAGATCATGTATGTTAATTGCTACGAATGTTTCATGCACCTGGTGAGCAATGAGTAGATGTTAGCAGCCATTGTCATGTTGCTCTCCTATGTTTATAGAAAAAAATGTTCATTTGTGCTCCTTGTATTGAGTGTCCAGAAAGTGGGGAGGGAAGAAGAGGGGAACTCAACCATCTTTGAGTTTTCCCCATTTCCTCCAATACTGAATTGGCCTAGGCTTCCACCTCTTTGAGTTTTACTCCCATGGGTTCAGCATTACCCCTAAATTCATTATGGTTGCTGCAATAAGTTACCACAGGCTAGTAGCTCAACCAACACAGCTGTACTGTCTTATAGTTCTGGAAATCTGAAGTATGGAGTAGATTGATTTAGGTTAAAATCAAGGTGTTTGCAGGGTTGCATTCCTTTGGAGACTCCAGGGGCAACTCTTTTACCTTGTCTTTTCTGTCTTCTAAAGGGTTCTAGATTCCTTGGCTTGTGGCCGCTGTCTCCATCCTCAAAACCAGCAATATGATTGCAACTGAGATGGGAAAAGGCACAAAATGATGTAAAAATAAACTATTATAAAAAAAAAAAACAGCAATATGATAATATTGTCTTTTTTAAACTTCCCTCTCATCTTACTGGTTCTTTCTCCTCTACTTCCCTTCCCTTCCTTCTCTTAAAGACCTTATGATTCCAGTGATTCCATCCACATAATCTGGGATAATTCCCTATCTCAAAGGCTACCTTATTACAGGAATTCATTTTTTTCATATTACTGAAGCCTAGAAGTTCAAAATCAAGGTGTGGGACCAAGCTGTCTGTGAGAACTGTAGCAAAACCTTCCCTCCCCAGTTCCTGGCTTTGGGTGCCAAGCTTGTGGTCTTCCATATTCCTCTGCTTGCAGCCACCTAGCCCCAAACCCTGTCTTCTTTTTCACCTTTGGCTCCATGGTCACATGACCACTTTCTTATTAAAACCTGAGACATGTTTGAGTAGTTGCCCACCCCTCTCCATTTGACCCCTTCTGAACTAGTTACACCTGCAGGGGTCCTGTTTATCAAATACAGTCATATCTGAGAGACTGGGGTTAGGATTGGGACTCGGAAGATGAGCAGGTGGCCACAATTCAAACTAATGCCATCTAAGCTAACAGGTTCACAGGTTCCAGGAGTGAGAGGTCATAACTAGGAGTTATAATCCTACATACACCACCCCACCTGCCAGCACCCCTTCAAGTCACCCTCATTGTTGACTGGGATAGGAAGATAACAGGTTAAAGTGAACATAAGAAAGGAGACACTTGTGTACATCCTCATCCTTCCAGTGCTTGCTTCATACCACCCATTTGTGAAGGAGAAGGTAGAGCCCAATGACACATGAAGGGCAGCCAGACACAGTCCAAAGGGATTTTAGTATACGGCATTAGAAAGGGAGCTGGAGAGACAGGAGAAAAAGAAAGATTCAGTCCCTGACAACATATGGTCAAATCTCATCCCAACTGAGCTTCATGTAAGGTGTCTGAATCTGTTCTTGGAAGTGTCTTCTCCCCTCCTGTTCGGTGAAGTTTGCTCGATATTGAATTTCTTTCCTCCCTTACACCCCCACTAACCACCAGCTTCCTTCAGCTGGCATGGCCTCTGTCGCCCTGCTGATCCACTTCCCCAGCCAAACCTTTTGTTCCCTGTATTGATTCTCCAATTATCCACCTAATCCCCACTCGCCAATGCCTCCCTTTACACAATAACAGAAATTAAAGGCATGACTGAAAAGAACAGAACACCTTCAGCCCTCCTGGCATCCCTGAGAGGAAAGCACGCACTAACAAGAAAGGCGATCTGTTCGCTATTTCTTTTTCTATAGGAAAACACGCTCAGGATTTTAATTTAGGAAACGATAGCTCTTCTTTAATTGGGAGGACATTCGTTATTCCAGAACGGGCTTGCTTGTTGACTGTTCTCATCCCGGAGGCAAGTCACATGGCATCTAAGTGACAAGTGTGGGTTCAGATCCTGATTCTGGTAGATGTGTGTTTGATTACCTGCCCTGTAGTTGTATCTGCTGACCTTAGGGAAGTTAGTTTACCTCCTTCCTTCTCTGTAAAGTGAGGCTTATGTATCAAGTGCAAATAAATACGCTAGGAGCATGTATTGAGCGCCGGCTGTGTACCAGGGCATGCTAAGCACTTTTCACAGATGATCACGTGCGACTTAGTGGAGGGTCTGACACATAAAAAACAGCCGCTATTTTTGTTACTCCATGGTTTTATCGGATCTGCCACAGGAAGAAAATAATCTCACTGTCTTTTATGTACAGTCCTGGAAGCTGCTCAGCTGCCTCTGAACGAGCCCTCATTTCTCTCAGGGTTTGTTCCAGACTTTATTGTACTACATTTCTGCGCATCGAGTCTGAGCCAAAAGGACCTGGTTGGTGAAAAATTCAAATCAGATCGGTGAGAGTCAGCAATCTCCCTCTCCCCCACTGCTGGGCACCTCACCTTTGCCACGAGGTCAGGGAAATCATCCATCCCGGGGAACAACTACAAAGCAGTTTCCAGAGCCAATTTCCTGCTGAACTGTGTGTTACACTCTTCGCAACATTCCAAAAATTATACTCACTTCAAAGCCGGCTTTGATCTGGACCCTCTCCCTCCCATCTCCCCCAGCCTTTGCCGGCAAGCACATCTCCAAGAGGCCAGGTTCACCTGGAAAGGCGGAGGCTCTGGTGTGCAGCTCCAGCTCACCTCAGCTGGAGACAGGGAAGCCCTGGAACAAAACAGGAAGAGAGGAAATCCGTGGGAGGCCTCGCTGACTCTCGGTGGTCCCCTGCCCTGCCTGGCAGCTGCTTCCCTCTCAGGGTGAGAGAAACCACCAGCCCTGGCAGACTCTGCCCAGGAACACCAGTGCAGGTGCTGATTTCAGCCTGTGGGCCTGGCCGAGGTGTGTCTTTGTTACTTAAACGGGGAACCTCAGTGTTGGGTTTCTCACTGGTGGCAGAGGTTGTAGGGAGGGGGCTGGAGCCTGGCTGGAGAGGGAGGAGAGGGCTACTTCGATGCCTTTCTTGCAGAGGAAGGCCTATCTCTGATGCCTCCAGTCTTCACACGTACCTGGTAATTCTTTGATGGGAGGATTTGTCCAGGGAACTCATTTCCTGTCACCCTCACTCCTTCCTAAATTACAACGTGGAAGCTGGAATTAAGTAAGAGAACTGCTCACCAAACGAGTTACCTAGGGAACCGAGGGCAAAGTTCTAAACTAAGAGAACTTTCTCTCAGAAGCCCAGTAAAGGATAGGGGAAAGATGGATGATGATACACTCTCCCTTGAGGACGTTTTGGAGTTTCTGGGATCATGGGGCTGAAGGGCTAAAACCCAGTAGACAGGTGATATGGTCTTCATTTGTGAATAGGGTATTTCCAGGAGTCCCTAGGCTGAGGGGATCTTTATAACAGTTACCAAGTTTCAGGACTTGATTTCTACCTCACTTAAGGGTGGAGGAGGAAGGATGTGTAATCATAGACTGGGGAAAAGGGGCAAAACCCTGCTACCTGCTTGTCCGTGACCTTGAAAGACTCATCTCCCCTATCTGAGTGTTAAGTTCCTCACCCACAAGGTGGGGATCCCATAGTGAGGCTGTACAAGGGAAATCTGTGTAGAGTGCGCCTCCCAGTGCCTCGCCCAGGTCCTCAAGAAGTTCACTGCCCAGTGGAGGGACAGACAGGCACAGAGACATCTCCACCACAAAGCCAGTTGCTCTTGCTGGTCTCCTGCCTGGCACATGGCCTTGTATTTCATGGAGACGTTGATTGGATTGAGTTGACTTTAAAGATAAAAAATATTTTCAATATGTTGAGGAAAGTCCGGATCAGGGAGCCTCATGATGAATCATTTTGTACAGTGAAGCATCTTTTTGGAATCTTCCTAATGTGATTCTATGCTTATCACTACTATGATGAATGTTGTTGTTGTCGGCCATAGAGGCCAACAGTAGCCACAGCCGCCAGATATAACAGCAAGATGCTTAGCACAGAGTTAGCACTCAGTGAGGCCCAGATGACAGGAAGAGCACATAGCCTGCCTTTCAAACAGTGGTTTCTATGGGCAACCTTGGACTGGCCTCAGTGGGGCCAAGAAGAGTCTGTTTACAATTCTCTTTTTCACTAACATGTAACAGTCCCAAGTGAGTAAAAACAGTTGCCACTCATCCCAGGTGCTGAGACAGGTGCCCAGCAAAACAGAACATTTCCAAGATGTGGCTTGTTCCCCAGGGCTTCTCTCAGGGCTAGGCTGACCCTCCCAGTAATTAACAGGTGTGTGACACTGGAGGCCCATCAGGAAGGCCTCTCTGCCCCAGTGTGGGAGCTGAGGACTGTTCCCACCCGCCCACCCCACCCCCTAGAAGCTCTCTTGCTGCATTAGCAAGCCGCAGCAATTGTATTCGAAGAAGCCACAGCTGAGCCCCGCCATTTGATTTTTGTCACCAGAAAGGCAGGACTAGAAATGACACTAGAGTAATTAGGAAGGAATCCTCAGATCTTGACTTATCCAGCATGCTGCCAGGTGGGGAGGTGGGAGCGGGGTGGCAGGGTTTTGGATGCTGAGAGGATGACCTTGTAGACTGACCTCACTCTTAATCTTTCGCTCAGAGAGACTAGCAAGCATTTGGCCAGAATCTCTGTTACGCCGACAACCTGAGCAGTTGTGTGTGTGTGTGTGTGTGTGTGTGTGTGTGTGTGTGTCCTGCAGTCACTCCGAAGCAAAAGGAGCAGAAGAATGAAGCCAATATGGGAAGCAAAGTTACCACGGGGACAGAATGTTCTTCCGAGCAGCTTGAAATGAGCATAATTTTGGAGAATTTCTGCCATAGTGGGTTAATTCATAATTGGGTTTGCTGAGCAATCAACAATGTGTTGCTTGTATTTTCATATGCTGGGAGCATATGACTGCGTGTGTGCGCGTGTGTGTTATAATGCTCCGCTACTTTGATACTTCACTAATGTGCAATCTCTATTTCTTGCTTTTGTCTGGGGGCCTCTCATATTACATTTAGATTGTATCCTTTATCATCCCAAATTGACATTTATGCTTTTACTTCTATTGTTTCCCTAGCTTCTCCCTGGTATGGATCAACAATTTGTTTTAATCTGTGTCACTTCTCTTATCTCCCTCGACACAGAGGAGCAGTCATTTTGCACCGCCATCCGCCTACAGAGGTTGTGTTATCAAGAGTGTGGTGGGGTCCCTCACCCTCTCCCCACTAGCTAAAGTGCTGGCGAATGTTAATTGCTTTTCCAGTTAGTTTCTAAGAATGCAGAAACCGCTGAATGCAGCTTGACTGGTTTTGATGAAAGTAATAGAAAGCTGGTGCCTATGAATAAATAAATCTGATTTACATAGAAGACTATTGTGGTGGTGGATAGAAAGCTGCCAAACACAAGCAAATTGTAGTTTAAGGACACATTATTCCTTGGCTTTTATTCTAAATGAGGGAGAAGAACTCAGGTTTCCTTGGTCTCCCAGAGGGGGAGGCAGAGGCGATCCCTTAACCTGAGAGAGAATTGCTTTCAGAGAGCTGCTTTGGTCTGAAACTTAATGCGGGTTGGGTGGTGCCTTTGTTTGGGGAGAAACTGTTATCCTAAGTCTCAATTTCTGAATCCCCACACAGAAAGCTTTGTGCCTATGAGCTTTGTGCCTATGAGAAGTAAGCTGAAAATGTGGGTGTGTCCAGCAGAGCACATGGCTGGTAGGTCCACCCAGGCTCCTTAGAGGGAGATAGGGTAGTGGGCATTTCCATTCTGAGTCTGTTTGCCTCCCACATGGAAGGCATGTGGGAAGTTCATGGAAAATAGGGAAGGAATAGTCGAGACACTCCTTCCATGTGAGCCAAGCAGACAGGAAGAATGCTTGGCTGTCTGAAGCGTTGATGTCAGCTCATGGGAGCATTGTAAAGGTGGGCGCCCTGTCTCCTTCTGCAATGTGGTAGAATAGCATAAGGATGTCTGTGTTTCTGGGTACATATGGGGGACAGGAAGGGTAGAGCTAGGAGAAGGATAGTAACAACTCACATTGACACTTGGACTGTATGAGAAACAAAGCTGGTGTGAGCAAGATGATTGTCACATGGGCATCCCATTAAGTGAACAAGGTTTAACACCAACATTCACTCACTCAAAAAATGTGATTTATGGGGTCCTCCCTGGTGGCGTAGCTGGTTAAAGCACAGCACTGGGAAGCTGAAGCCACTTCCACATGAGTTTGATTCCCGCCTGCCCCGGAGGTGATCTATATGGCATGGCAGACCGCTCTTGGCCTGCCCACTGCTCCCCTCAGCAGTGTACCTTCTTGATCTGCTTGTTCTGCTCCCCACTCTGTCTCTGGTGAAGCCTGTCGCTGCCCCTGAGCCTCTGGCCTGTATCCCAGTTGAGTTCTGTATGCACAAATAAATAAATCTTTTTTAAAAAAATGTGATTTGTTTTCCTCCAGCTGGCACTCTGTACAGCTCTGTTCTGAGATGTATCCAAGTCCCTCCTCCCCTCCCCCCCAATCCACCGCTCTCTACCAGGTCTTACCATTTATTTGTGTTGTTTCCCGAATGGGTTAGGCATTGGAGCCTTTCAGCCCTGCAGGAGTGTATGTCCTTATTCACTTAACAGGGCATATCCTGAGTGGCAAACGGCCATGGTTGGAGGTGTTGACGCTGGCCTTCAGGTGTATGACTGACTGCCAGTTCATACACACACGGTGGCTATTTGATGTGAAATCCCATTTGTTGCAGCAAAATTTAAATTTATTTAGTTGGAAAAAGTATGTATTTGTTATGGGTCAATTAGTTTTCTAGGTACTAGGGATACGAAAGTGACTAAAACAGTACAGACTTCAAAGCCCATCGACTCTTGTATCCAGCTCTTAGTAAATTCTGAACTCCAAGGAGATAAATAATTGAGGGGGATCTTGGAGCTCAAACACCAGCTTTAAGTAGATAAAAATCCTCCCCAAAGGAACACTTTTCTTCGTATTTAGTGTCATTCACAATATGACAACATCCATAATA
This sequence comes from Condylura cristata, assembly GCF_000260355.1. Lineage (NCBI taxonomy): Eukaryota > Metazoa > Chordata > Mammalia > Eulipotyphla > Talpidae > Condylura > Condylura cristata. The sequence goes on along the minus strand of NW_004567127.1, from coordinate 22,375,524 downwards.
CCTAAACAACACCCCAAAGGAGCCCAGTGTGTGAGTTAGGAGTTAAATAAAAATCATCAACATTGTAAGAAAAGAAACCACCTGACTTATTTGGTCCGTTCCAGGGTCTTCTGTCTGTAAACGTATTTGAAATTAGGTTATTATCCACTGTCGCCCTTGCTTATCTTCCCAGTTCTTCTTAATCATTTCGAAGGTCCTGATGATGTATCGATAGGCTATAGATTAATATGAAATTACTACCAGTCTCAAGCACCCAAAGATTTATGGACCAGGTCTCAGACATAGTATCAAATCCACCATCTAGAAAAATATATGATTTCACCATAATATTAAAAATTACTGGCAGCGTCTTCATCTTATCCGATTGGTGTTGTCCTAATGATAAGCCACAGCAAGCAGAAAAAGGAATTGTGTGATAAATTATGAAACAGACATTGAAAATATATTTATTACATTTGGATGTGCAAGGATTTCACTTGCTGTGTACAGAGTAAATGGAATTTACTTTTTAACGCCCATTTTAATTCCAGATATTTCAGTGTCTCAGAAGACTGGGTGATCTCCAGCAGACTCCATTCACAGGGACTCACAGCGTAGAGAGGGACCCCAAGGGGGCAATGACAGTGAATTTGGACTGAAAGAAAGTGTTTTCTGGTAGATGTGAGTGTTAGGCACTAAAAGGTTCTGTGGTCTGCAGTTCTTTCTCCTCTCCAAAACTGTCTGGAGACTCTAGATCCTTGCTCTTTGACGTGTGACTTATGGATTAGCACACTGGCCGTCCCTGGGAACCTCTAGAAGGCAATCACTGAGCTTTCCCCTCTCAGGACTCCCTGTCTCTTGAATTAGACAAGAATCCCAAATGATCATCTGTGTATCACAGCCTCAGAAGTGTCTAGAGGCAGGTCTCGCTGTCATAGGCAGGATGCCTGACAGAAAAAGAGAAATTGTTCTTCATTGTCATCATCAAATTAACCAAATAAGAAAACAATAAGAAGAGCAGTTAACATTTTTAAAGGACTTTTTATGAACAGACATTGAACAAAAGCTATTATATTTTGACCCCGTGTAATAGTCGGGAATCCTCTGAGTAGAAAGAATCCTCTGAGTAGCATTAGTTTTATTTTACAAATGTAAAATGAAGACTTGAAAGGATTAAGGAAATTTTCCCCTAACCTCAAAGCTAGTAAATAACAGTGCCAGAATGAATACCCACGTCTGTCTAACTTTTTAATCACTACAATAAAGTCCATTAGTAAGAATAGCTAGTGACAGGGGGTAGCCATGTTGGTAGGCAGGATGAGAATATTGAGAAGTCCATGAAACTTGAAGTGGGAATTGTCTTTAAAGGGAAGGAAGAGAGTAAGACCAACAGGCAGCCCTCTGATTCTGTTAGAATGTGACGACTCTAAGTGCCCACCTGGAAACCTGCAGTCATCCTTAAGTCTCCCTTTCCTCTCATTTTCTGCCCATTTCTATCACTTCCTTCTTGTACAATGCTTACCTATCTCTCTGGCTCCTGACATCCATTCCACTGTCCTGGTTCACACCTCATTGTGTGGAGCTAGATACAAGAAACACTCTCTAAGCTAGCTTACCAGACTCTATCCTCTCTCCTCCAGCCCAGCTATTGGCTGTTGATCACTGTTATCTCCTAAAACCCAATCCAACTATGGTCTGTCTGACTCTATGCCAGATGTTGACACACAGGTGCAGCTAAGACAAATTTTCTCTTTCAGGGAGGGAAGTGCATAGAAAGCCGTCACACTCTACCTGGTCTGCCTGCCTGACCTGGTCGCCCTGTCTCTCTGACATCCCAGCCACCCGAGCCCCTCATCAGTCACACTCATCCCCCTTCCACTACTGGTGAACTCCAGCCCAACATTCACTCACCAGCTCAGCTGCAAAGTCTCTCACGTCGACTTTTCCAGGGAAAGGCTTGCTCCTTTGCTTTTCCCCCCACTAGAACACAGCATTGTGCTTACTTGTTCAGGATTAGATTCCCCCTCTCTCCTTGGAATAGAGAAAGAACAAGGAGATACTCAAATAGCTTACAGACCAAAAAATTAGACTTTACTAGTTATTGGGTTGGAGACACTTTAGAGGCACACCCCCACACACCATTGTGGGTGTTCTCATGTGCTAACTAAAGCTCTGTGGAGAGGATATGGAATATTTTCAGACTTTAATTTATGTGAGGATGCCACCTGGTCTGCCAACCACCTTGTTTGCATCTGAATAGAAATAGGATTAATTGATGCATAAATAATTTAAATTACCTATATAATCTCAGAACTTCTACTAGTGAGATAGAGAGACAGCTGAGGAGACTTCAACCTGAAATTATGTCCCCATAGAGGCTACCGTCTGACTGAGCCCACATCCAAGCACTGTTAATGTCTCGAGCTGCATGCTCGCCGACTTCCTCAGGCATGAAGTTATTTCTCATAGAAGCCCCATGAAATAAATGTACTGACTTCCACTTCACAGATGAGGACTTCTGAGCCCCGGGTTTGGAAACATTTGTCCCACAGAGCTCCTTCCTATGGCCTGTGAGGGGGGACATCGGAGGTAATGTTCAGTAGGGAAGCCCCAAATTCACACAGGGCCACACTGTTGCAGCCATGGCCCTTTTGGCTGGTGTCCTTTCTCTCTCTCAGGGTCTCTCAGGAGACGTAGGTGTGGCTGTCCAGTGGAAAGGGGATGCAGGGATGCAACAGTGTGATAGTCTGTCTGTCTTTATGCTTTGCTGTGGAGTGAACACAACCCTGGACTCACACACATGGTGAATCATGGTGGCTGTCAGAAATCACCAAGCCTGAGTCTCTTCAGTTCTGGCTTCTCCTCTAAATGCCCCCTATGGAGGAGAGGACACTTCATTTCAATGCAGGGAACTGATAATAGCATCTCTCCTCATCAAAACTTGAGTCACATTTTGTCTCTGTACAGATTCTTTACAGGTGAGCAGAATCAGGTGCAGTTCTTGGCTCTTGGGCCCAGTTAGCCAAACACAGATGACAAAACAAGGTGTCCTTGCTGAATCTCGCATCAGTGCCGTGTAGACCAGCTCTGATGCATTTCTGCCCGTGGCGCTTGCCAGGAGCCATGTGGGCAAGTCCACAAGATGCCCATGGATGGTCCAGGTGCTGTTTTTCTCCACAGAAGCATGCAGAGTAGGTGGGGATGTCCAGTAGGCGGGACTGACCTATCAGCCAATTTTCATCTCTCCTGGAAATAGTTTAATAGTTTAGTGCTCCTGGTATAGGTTAACACTTCTTTCACCTTAGGGTAAGCATAACATGAAGAAAGTTCTCATCCTAACCTGTACAGGATCCTGCCCAAATAGCTGCATTGGAGACACATGAAGCTCAGTACCCAGCACTGTTTTCAACTTGAAGTCAGAGGCTCACCTGCTGTAGAAGCACCTGGAGAGTTTGAGATTGTGTGTCTACCTCATGTTGCCCATAAGACACTAAAACTAGGGCTTTGCTGAGGCCTGACTGAAAGTCTCATTCACATGATGGATTGCAAATTGTAGCTCATACCATTTTTTTGAATAAAAACAAACAAACAAACAAACAAAAACACCACTTAGGCGTCTGACAAGTCAGACCACTGGAATGGCTAAATCTGACTAAAATGTGCAAGAACAATAATACACCACTACCTGGGGGCAGAGTGTGTCCCTCACAGGGTGCGCAAAGTTTCAAGCCTTTGGCAGTGGTTTGGCACTCACTTAAACAGACCCGACCTCCAAAACAAAATAAAATATGGCCAAAAGTAGATTTGTGCATGGATGCCGTCAGCAGCTTTGATTCTCAATAACTAAAACCCTGGAAACAAACCAAATGTCCAGCCCCAAGTGGCTCCATCAGATGGAGGAGTCACTCAGCAATGCCAAGGAATAACTCCTAAGATGTCCAATGTAGGTAAACCACAGAAACACTAAGCTGAGCAGAAGAAGTCACACAAAATAGTATTTTCTTAGCATCCCCTTCCTAAGAGGGTCAAAACCTATAAAGCTGATTTATGGTGTTAGAAATTACAGCATGGGGATTACCTGGAAAAGGGCACTAGGGAACTTTCTGGGGTGATGAAAGTGGTCTGTAGCTTGACAGACTAATAGTCATTTGGGTGTATATTTTACTCTTCAAATTCTATGGTTAAGACTTGTGTATGTGAATTTTATCTCAGTTTTTTTTTTTTAAAGAAGGATGGGAGAGGGCCCTCCCTGGTGGCACAACTGGTTAAAGCACAGCACTATAAAGCTAATGCAGCCATGCAGCATGTGTTTGATCCCCACCCAAGGAGGTGACCCAGATGGTGTGGCAGACCTCTCCTATCTCACCCACTGCTCCCCTCAACAGTGTATTCAGCACATTGGCCTGTTCTGCTCCCCACTCTGTCTCTGGTGAATCCTTTCATCCCTTTGGCCTGTACCCCAGTTCTTGTATGCATGTATGCATGAATAAATAAATCTTAAAAAAAAAAAAAAAAGGATGGAGAATGGGAGAAGTGGGTTTGGCTGCAGAAGACCAAGCTGAGGACCCTCTCGGTGCTGGAAACATTCTGTATCTTGACGGTGTCAGTGCCAACATCCTAGTAGTGATAATGCACTGTTGCTTAGTTACCACTGGGGAGAACTGGATAAGGGGTACTTGGGACCCCTCTGCATTGTTCAGACAACTACAAGTGAATCTACAACTAGCTGATATTTCAAATTTTCGAGCAAATTTGATAGCAGCTTAGAATTTGAGATCTGTCTTCTTGTAAGTTAACCTAGTATGTGTGTGTCCTTGCATGTGTTTACATGTGTGCACATACATGTTTGGTGGGAGAGAAAGAAAAGATTCTAAAGTACTTTTAAATGAATTCTGCTTCTCGTTTCTGTACACTGGATTTGTAGGCACATGACTAACACCCAGCCTTTCAGTGGTGCTGATTCATCAGTATCCTCATACACCCAATAATGTTGAGGAGGTGGGATGATATGGTTTATTCATTTTGAAGAAAGGAAAATCAATCGCAATTAAAGGACTTACTCCTTGGCATCTCTTAACATCACTCCCCACTGCTTTCCCAGGGTCCGACAAGCCCACAGTGTCTGCGCAACACAAGGCACCCCTTTCTTGAACATTGCATCGGTTCACTGACATTGTAGAGCAAATAGTGGCTATGAAACCTTGTTCCTTCTGGGGGTGGGGGGCCAGGGGGAGAGGTTGGAAGCCACACGTGACTTTGCACATCCCCCGGGTAGAACAGTGGTGCTAATGTAGTCTCCTGGATGCAGGGACACCAACTGGGTTTATGTCACTCCCTTGGGGGCCGTAAGTGCATAAATCAATCCTTAGTTGTTGTTTTTTTTTTTTTTCTCCCAGCCCATACGGAGGGCTTCCTCATATGTGCTGCACATGGAGGAGGGAGGGCTGTTTCCTTCAGTGAGTGGTTTGCCTGTGAAAAAGCGAGCGATAAATGCAATCTTGGAACCTAGTTTGGGCAGTGAGTTTCTTTATGTAAGTGCCCTAGGTGGGCTGCTATCGTTTGGAAAGAACTAGAAGGAAGGCTTCAGCAACTGGAATGAGGTTGTTGTCAGGACAAAAGTCAGGAGCCTGCCATGGCTGGCCTGGGGCTGCAGAGTGTCACCCTGGAGTCTCTGTGGCTGGCCTGTCTTCAGGCCTCTGCTCACCGTACTCTAAAACACAAGGTTGGTATCTTGCCTTAGTCAAATGTCAGTTGTAGTAAGGTTGATATTCTGAATCACAAGTGCCAATAACTATAAAGGAAGGCTATACATAGGAAGGCTATTTTTTTCTGTTTGTTTGTTTGTTTTTCAGGGATATCATCAACATTCTCTTAATATACCCAGTAATGTTGAGGAGGTAGGATGATATATGCTATATTCATTTTGAAGAAAGGAAAATCAATCACAGTTAAATTACCTCCTGACTCCCTACTTCCTTCCCCTCCCCTCCTCTCCTCCTTCTCCTCTGCCTTTTCCTCCTTCCTCTTTCTCTTTTCATCTTCCTTTTTCTACCCCTTCTCCTTCAGCTGCTGTTTTTTCTACCTCTTCTTTCTCCTATCTCTCCTCCTTTTGGAGAATGAACCTGGCATAGGAAGAATCTAAGACAAATATGGAAAGCTGTCTCTTTTTCTTCTACCAGCATTCCACAGCCCTCTCTAAGAGCATCCTATAAGCTTGGAGTTCTCACCAGATTCTCACTCCCACATCAGAACTGACCAGTTCCACTCCCTAGTCCCTTAGAACCCTGAGCCATGATAGCATCAAGTGACAATTAGATGAGTCAGATAAGGTGAAGCACTAATATGCCACAAAGGCAGCCATTTCCTCCACCCCATAAAGGAGATTCTTATTGCTATCCCAGGCACAACATAGAGTTGTAGAAGCAAGATTTTTAGGTAGATAGCTAGAAAGTTCATGTTACTAATATTCCACCCAAGGAAAGAGCAGCAATTCAGTTGTTCATTGAGCACTTAAGATGGAGCAATATGCCTATTCTCCCCACAGCACCTAAGAGATGCCAAATATGTGTTGGAAGAATGAGTGTAGAACAAGGTAATGCTCTAAGAGCCTTTGAGAACTAACTCTTAGATAACACCTGTGTTGCTTGCCTATGAATCACATGAGCCTAGAATATTCCTAGTCCTTGAAAAAGCTTACAAGTTTTCACTGTTACCATCCTTACAAGACACTGTCCAACACCCTGCACACTCCCCTTTCTTTTCACTAATCAAATCCTGTTGAAGTTATCATCTCCTCTTTTAGACTGCAAACATTTGAAGGATAGAGACTAAATCCTAGGTGCCACTGCATTATTAGCCAGGCCCAGGTACATGCTCCACCCATGTCTATTGAATCTATCAAGCATTATTATCTCTGACTCAACTTTAGGAAACATTGTCTGAATAATGGGTCATCATGAAGTAGGTGAGCCTGAGAGATGGTCTCTAGTGATCTTATTTCAAATTTCTTTGAGCCCTTGCATGGGACTGTGGATTCCTAGTTAAGGTTGGCCACGGGCCATACCAAGAATAGAGACTGCAGAATCAGCAGAGAAAGATCTATAAAACTTCCTTTCCTGGCTCAGGACTGATTTCCCACCAGGTAAGATGGTAGCCCCGTCGGTAAGAGCTCAAGTGAGCAATTCAGTTCTGTCTTGCTGCCTTCTGTCCTCTTCATGCACCAGTTGTCAAAACAACACTATTATCACGCCAGAAAATACAGCCCAAAGCATTACAGATGTCTGGTACAAGCGGAGCCCATATTAATGATTATTGCTTAAAGAAGAGGCATGCTCAGATCTCTTCACCGTGCTCTGGGGAAATAGTTTCTGCTTGCTTCCAGAGACTATCAGAGACAAAAAGATCAATTGGGTTTGGCCTATATCTGAGAGGAGGTTTTCTCAGAAATAACTTCATTGACAGACTTGACCTAGCCTGGGACACATCCCCACAAATACAGATCTATTAACAATTAACTTTTATTTGGGGAATTTAGGCACAAAATTTTATATTTATTGTAGGAACAAGTAAGTTCATGGGATTGTATGAAAAATTGCTGAAGTGTGAAATAAAAAGCAGGTTTTGTATTTGGGCATGGAAGAATCCTGATTTTTAATGTCTGTTGACAATTGACTTATGCTTTAATTTGAGTAAACTGATGTATTTCTCCCACATTCATTAAAAGATGTTTCTCCAGTTTCTAGAGCCAAAAGAGGTGTTTTTTTGGGGGAGGGTGGGAAGAAAGCATGAATTCTTTTCAAGTTGTCATTAGTCCCACCAAAGGGACTTCATTTCTGCAGAAAGAAAAGATCCCGAAGTAACACTGCCCTGTTCCAAACATGCCTTACACCATAGGCTGTGGAAATAAAATAGCACCCTTTGCCCCTTGAAATACATTGCCATTTGTAATCAGCCTATATTCCCTGCTAGAGAGACTTTTAAATTGCTTGCCTTTGATGAAAATGAAAATGTTATCCATGAAACATCTCCAAGAAAATAAATTCAGGCCTGATTCCTGCTATGCAAACAGATATATATAGTATCTCCCTGATTCAGCTTTTCCTCATGAAATGAAGCTACTGTACTTTATTTTGATGTCAGAGATTGAACTTGGGTGAGAATACACTTCTGATAATTAAGATCCTATCAGGTTTGGAAAGCTTAATTCCTAAAAGGAGAAGAAAGTCTCTTGATGGGGCCATATAGTGGTCATAGAATTATAGGAGATGAGCTTAAAATTTTTTACTGCAGAAATATGCAGGTAATAGCAGAAGAGAGAGTACCCCAACCCCCTAAGCCCATCTTTAGGAAAACACACAAATACACACACACACACACAAAAGCAAAGCAAAGCTTCTCCTGGAACAGGCAGGTGGTATATCATATGTTCCCAGGGTGGAGAATGAGTTTCTTGCTTTTAAAAGTAACTGATTTTATAGTGAAACGTAACGTGTCAAGAGCAGTGGTTTCAAAAATGATTCATTTCTTGAGTGTTGGAAAATAATACATACTACTAATTGCTTTAGAAATAGTTGGATTATTTAACTTTGGTTTTGACTGTGGTTAGAAGGAAGCTCTTGAGCCTCTCTGTCTCTCCCCCAACACAGATTAATAGCTGTTTTGAAACTGTGTCTGCTTCTGCTGTTCCAGAGATGAAATCTGCATCTCCTCACTTTTTTTGTCTAGAGCATCAGCTACAGTGTTTTTTAGTTCCAACTCTGTGAGTGTTCTAAAGATAGCAGTGTGACATTTCTGTTTCAGTGAAGCCCAAATAGTAGGAGAAAAATAAAACACCAGTGAAGAAAAGATATGTTTGCTGATTTTACCAACCTACTGAGCAGCCTAGGTGAACAGTTGTAAGGAGGAGGGTTGTAGCAGGTGGGGAAAGCGAAGGAGAGAGTGAGATGGAAATGATTGGATGCTTAGCAGCTTGCCCCTAGGAATTCCATATTTGAATGGCTCAGTCCTGTACAGATTGAATGCAAAATGGAGCCCAAGAAGTTGTGTCTTTGTTTTATGTTTTGTTTTGTTCTCTGTTGTTCCTGCATGAGCCCACCTAGATGTGTCTGATTTAGGAAGAGCCATCTTTGCTCAAGTTATCAGCCCAATGGAATGGGCTTGTGAATACTAACCCAACTATTGATCATGGCTTTTTGTTTCACCATTTGCTCATTCAAACATGCATAATAAACATGCATGTGTGAGGCTGATGTGGACCCTGATTCACAGTGAGGCAACTCATATACCTCTTCCTCTAGGAAGCCTGCCTTCTCATAGCTGCTAAGCCATTTGTTGATAATTTTTTTGACATAAGTAAATCTTTCTGTGAATTATTTTGTTTTAGGAGTCGTATTGAGTTTCTTGCACATATTCCCACTTTTGGTTTTAATACCCTTCAAAATGTACAGCATTTCATTTGCTTAGTGCTCAATAGGATCTGTGGACTGTGGCTTGCAGCCCTAAGGCCAAGCCAAAAGTTCCTTGTCTCATCGCCCATAGTAATCCTCCACATTGCAGCAGCTCAAGTCTAAATTCCTGAAGTGGAGGTTCTTATCTGTGCAGCCTTGGTCTAAGCACTGGCAAGTGTTCATTTTCCAAATATACAGTGATCTCCACCTTCCAGCTCCATATTCCAGCTGGGAAAACAAGATCATGTCCAGAACACAGTTAAGTAACAATTGAGAACACAGTGGGTGTTCTTGACAAGCCCTTGGCAACTTTGGCTTTCTGGAATATCACCCCAAGTTGAGAAATAAGTTCTTTAATGCCCTCTTCAGTTCTTAAAATAGCTTTTGGGAAGCCCTGGCTCAGTTCTCCATTAAGCCTTCATCAGAATCTTGTTTGTTCTCCATCAACCTGCACTCTTTAATGCACTTAATCATTTCGTGAAAATAAATTAAGAGGCTGGAAAACAAAAAGGTTGGGGCATGTGTGGTGGTGCAGAGAAGAGCACCCAGAAGTGGCTCCAAGATTGACACCTGACAACCTGACCTCAAGGAAGGAGAGAGATAAATCAGGAGAGCCAGAGCTCCGTGACGGCAGAGTACAATTATGTTTGCTCTTAATAGGTTTTCAGTCATCAATTAAATGTTGAATGATGCTCATTATGCTCTCTTTAAAAATACAGCCAAATTTAGTTTCCAGTTTCAGATTATTATATCCATACAGCATGGTTTAAAAAAAAATATTCAGGTTCTGGCACGCAGGAAGTTTTAGTTATCTGGAAATCTCACTCTCTTGGACCTCCTCATTGAGGAATGATGAGCTGAAAGACAATATCTATGACCCTGGACCACCTCACATAGAGAGCTGGGTTATAGAATCAGTGGCAGGGGCTGCCACTTGATCCAAGGCCAGTCTCTCACCTCACTAAACTTCAGTCTTCTCATCTGTATAATGGGCACATACCCACATGGGCATGCTAAGGACTACAGGAGATTATCTAACTTAAATAATCATATTATCCTGTGTTAAGTAAGCATCTTATTATTACTTATTATTCTATATTAAGTAAATTTCTTAACACAGAACCTGGCACAAAGAAAGTGCTCATTAGCTGTTAGTGTTATAATTATCATCATACGGATTGTTTATGACTAAGTGGGAAAATGACTGGGACACAGACAAGGTGCTAAAGAGAGACTGTATCAGAGTAGTGAAAACATGACATGAGCCAACCAATTCTAGAAATCAAGCTAAACTGAAACTAATTCCCTGGGATACTTATCATTCTTCACTGCTTTCCCTGGTTAAGTGGAGAAAGGCTGTTTTCTAGAATAGTGCACTCTGCCCATATGATAGAGCATTGGATCCTAAACTCCCAGGTGTGTTGAAAGTCCTGTGCCTGATCGCATCAGTTATTTTATTCTTAAAGAGTGAGAGGACTGGAGCGTGATAGTGGAGTAGATCAATGCCATTTGGCTTGAGGGAGGGAGAAGAGTCAAACATACCTGAAATCTTTCTCACTGTTTTGGCTTCAGATCCTTTTAGAATCACAGGTAACTGAGTGGGGTGTAGGCCTGCCACATGGCTCTGTCTCCCATAAAACTGAAAACTTGGAAAAGGCTGCTTCTCTCTGGAAAACAGGGTTGATGGAAAATCTAGTCACTGATGTAACACCAAGAAAGGGCCGCTTCAGAGTGAGAAATTGGGACGAGGGAGTTTGGCTGGAGCAATGAGAACCGCCAAGAACCCTTGGGTATTCACCAGACTGGCAGTGAGATCCCTGGGAGGGAAGACAAAGATAGCGCCTGCCTTCCTGACTCCAGGCTTGCCCACGCCGCTCGCACACTCCTGCCCTCCGCCAGGCACTCCTCATTCAGGACTTGGTGTCCTCTGAGTGGGAAGCCCGGTCTGACGCAAGCAACAGCTGCTTCCCCTGCCACAGCTGGCTTTTGCAACAGAAGAGCCTTAGCGTATCTTGCAGTCAGCCAGCGGTTGTGCAGCGACGCGGCCCTGGCATCCTGCAGGTAGGAAGATGACGGTTCTTTTTATTGACTTTCCCTGAGAGCAGAAGCAAAGACAAGGGTAAGGCAAGCATCAAAACAGTAGATGTTTAACTGCGTCTGCTGAGTGCTGTGGGAGAGGTCAGAACACCTAAGGGACTGGACGGGGTGGGGTGGGGGGAGGCAGAGGAGGGCAGAGAAGTGGAGGAAAAGGAAAAGAAGGGAAGAGGACAGCAGTCGTGACTGCTCTGCAGACTGAGAGGATATAGCGGAAGGGAGAAGGGCAACTGGCGCAACAGAGCCTCCCGAGATCGTTGGCAGCACGGACTGTACCTTGGTTAGAAGCGCACTTCTCACCCTTTGCCCTCATCTCCTTCCCAGGGCCAGCCCTCTGAACTATGATCCAGGTGTGAGTCCAGGCAGCATCCTGTTCTCACACCTGCCTCTGCTTTCCGCCCCTTCCTAGCCCATCACTGCGCCAGCCTGCCTGCCTCCTGGCTCCGAAGGACAGGTACTGGGGCTGCACAGACAGCTATGCTAATTACACCACACCTGTTTCCCCAGGTTTGGCTGTTGCTATTGGAAACCTTGATCTCCTCGTTCATTCATTCACTTGCCAACAAGCAGTAACTGCTGCTCCCCCTATCCATCCTATAATAAACTTTGGACTTGGAGCTCAGTCCCTCATAGAAAGGGAAAGGTCAATAGGAAAATAGCACCTGTCTGCAGTACCTAGAGGTCAGGAAAGAAAAGAGTCAGTGCACCTGCAGGGCAAGAGAGTGGTCAGGGAGGTAGTCCATGAGGCCCTGAGACATCAGAGATGAGAAGCATTTGGGAGTCGCTGGCATTTGCATCACAGAGACCAGAACAAGCGAAGTCCTTTTAGATGGACTCGTAAATTGCCAGGCCCATACCTAGCACTGCTGGCTTTCTCTACGTTCCTAAAGGTGTCTTTGCAATAAATCCATGGCATCATGCAGAGCTGTGCTATCCCATTAGACAAAACAGGTATGATTTTCTCCATTTCTTCCGATTCATCTTCTGCAACCCCCTTAGGGGTGCCTTCTAAACTACTTTTTAAACTTTTTGTCCTCTTTTATGATTTTGTGCTTTTTTGTACTCAGATTCGACCCCGTCTGTTGGAAATTTCACAAGACAAACGGGAATTTCCCTTCCTGGGAACAATTTCCATTCATGAAAAATTGACTGGTGTGCAGGCAGGAAGTAGAACAGGTTGCGATGTTCTGTAATTTGTTTCCCATCAACTAATAATCTTATTGTGATGAATAATGTAGGACTGTTAATGTTTCTACAAGGTTATGGATTGTGCTAAGTGTCAGTCGAGAAGCCAACAGCATTGTACAGCAAAGTCATTCTTTCTCCTTTTTACATGCTATTGTTTCTTAAGCAGCTTGCAGTAGAGACATAAGCTTTGGCAAACAATATTCAAATGAATTCAAATACAAAACTATTAATGATATGCCAAGGGGACTTTTACACAGATGTCGATCCGGGTTTTTCCCAATGTGCTTAAAAAAAAAAGGCATATATGTTAGAAACAGACTTGCATATTCTGGGATGATGTGGTTTGCTCCCTTGCCTTTTAGATGATAGCCTCAAATTATCAACCTGAAACAGCTTTGATGAGTCTTCACCCATGAACACCAAATAATCTGTCCTGTTCTTAACATCCGTCAGGGTGGATAATTTTTATTGTGATAATGTTTGTATTTTATTTAATTGACAGGCATTCAAATTGACTTTACTGTGTACACATCTATGAGTTTCAATAC